>NW_026651532.1:0-249683 GCF_028751815.1 Salvia miltiorrhiza
TCGGCCCGTCTAGGTAGAATAATGAAGAGCCCAACAGATTTTTAAAATGGGGAGCCCAAACTCAATTAACTAAAGGCCTTAAATGATTTAAAAATAACATACAGAATAAATAAAAAGGAAATATTCTGGAAATTGAAAAATTACTACTTCCCTCCTCGTCCCAATAAAAGTGGCCACTTTTTTTTTGGGCACGGAGATTAAGAAGGGGATTGTTATGTTTTAATTGAGTGTGACCCACCAAAATTAGTGAGTACTTTTTAGAAAGTGGCCTACAATTGTTGACCAAATTAGTGAGTAATTTTTGCATTTTTAGAAAGTGGCCTACAATTGTTGACCAAATTAGTGAGTAATTGTTGACTTAATTAAAGTAAACTTTTGCCATTTTTAGAAAGTAGCCACTTTTAATGGGACACCCAAAAATGAAATGTGGCCACTTTTTATTGGGACGGAGGGAGTATAACCCTAAAATAAGAAAATCAAAATCAGATTTTTTTTTTTAAAAGGGGGCTCTCTCTCTCTCTCGTCTCACCCCCCCCTTCTCTCTCAAACTCTCGCCTCTCTCTTGCCTAGCCGCGCCGCCGCCGCTGCTTCAACTCCGGCGAGGACGGGGTCGTCCGGGCCACGACGCTCTGCCACCCCTCCATCCCTCTCTCTCTCCTGGCGTAAATTGGGCGGCGGTCGACCGAAGAGGGTCGCCGCCGCTGCTGCTGCATTCGCGGTGGTCAGTGGCGGCAGGCCCTCGGTCGTGCCGTCGCCGTCCACCGGCGCCCTTCCTCCTGCGTCCCATTCCACTGAGGGGTCGTCCCTCCTCCTGAATCCTCTGGCAGCAGCGGTCAAAGAGGGGGAGGAGCTGCAGCCTTCATCTCCTTCCCTCCGGCGCCGGCGTTCTTCGCGCTACCTCGCCTCTGCCCGGCCGTCTTCTCCGGCAGCCATCGAGGGGACAGAAAATCCACTCCTCACACACTCACGTTCCAGACCCGTCCCAATCAAGGAGAAAGAATCGATACTTGTAGGTTGAAATGAAGAGCAAGTTCTTGGGATAAAAAAAATTGAGTCTTGGAGTTGAAGTTCAGAATTTTTGAGGCTATGAAAGAGTTCTTGGTTTGTTACAGATTCTTCTCCCTTTCTTTTTTTTTTCTTTGTTTTGTTTAGAGCAGTACATAGAGTAAGATTATATCATGGTCATTGATGTGGTATAAGAGCTAGAGATCTATGTTCTTGTAATGGTGCTATGCTAAAGAGTAATGCAAGTTCTATAATAAAAAGGGGAAGGAACGAACCTTTTTAGTAAGAGGATTTTTGGTGTCTTTGTTGTTTTGGCTTAACTGATTCAGTTCTTTTTCCAAGTTCTGTTGTCTGTAGCAGCAATAATTTAATGGGGGAACAATAAAAGGTTATTCTCTAGATAAAAGTACTTGCACTGGAAGTGGAGAAAAGGATAAAGAAAGTTACCTGGAGGATAATTGTGCAGGAACAGTGAAAAGAACTTTGAGTGAGGGAAGGAGGATATATATATTAAAGGAAGAGAAGAGTGAAATGATTGCAGGGATTTTTAGTCTGGAGAGATGGGAGATTTTGAGAAGATTTGGAAGAAAATATTTCTTGGAAGATGAAAGGACGCTGGCAGAAGAAGTAATGAAATCTGGTTTATCAGAGAAGTAATGATGATTTAGTTCACGCTTATTTTTTTTTTAAAAAAAACTGATCTGGTATATAAAAAAAAAGATAATCTGTGAGAGAAGAGATGATTTTTCACTCACGCTCTCTTTCTCACTCATTAATCTAATCTGATCTTACATAGACTTAAGCTAAATAAATAAATACTACTACTAATAATTATAATAACATCTGATTTTGGGCTTATGACAAAATAAATTACCCAAATATCACATTATAATTATATATATATATATATATTGGGCTTTAGCCTCAATATGAATGAATAATATATATATATATATATATATATATATATAACGTTTAACTAAAATAAAATGCTTTCAGTAATATTTCTCATATATATATATTTTAGCAATGACTCAGTATTTTATCGATCTAAAAATAAAATATCGGGGGTAAATTTATAACAATTTCCTAGTTACAATATAATTATTAAATATTGGGCGTGTATCAATAGTATACTTAGTTAGGCCTTCTATATTTCTTATGGAAAGGGTCGGGATATCACATACCTCCCCCCTTAAAAATAATTTCGTCCCCGAAATTTGCGTACCTTGGTAATCAAGCTCGGGGTACTGAGTTCTCATCTTCTCTTCTAGTTCCCACGTGGCTTCTTCTATCCCATGGTGGTGCCAAAGCACTTTAACCATAGGTATTTGTTTGTTTCTTAAAACTTGAATCTTACGATCAAGTATCTGGACAGGCTTCTCTTCATAGCTCAAGTCTTGGGCTAGGACTACCTCCTCATGCTTTATCACGTGTTTTGGGTCGAACACGTATTTTCGTAGTTGCGAGACATGAAACACATTATGCACGTCTCCAATGCTTGGTGGCAGGGCTAATCGGTAAGCTACTTTGCCCACTCTATCTAGGATCTCGAATGGACCTATATAGCGGGGGTCGCAGCTTACCACGACTCCCAAAATGGACTACTCCCTTTGTGGGGGAGATTTTGAGAAAAAATCGATCTCCCGTGTGGAATTCTAGTTCAGTGCGTCGTGTATCGGCATATGACTTTTGTCTGTCTTGTGCTTCTTTGATCTTCTGTTTGACCTGGTCAACCTTCTCGATCATTTGTTGAACTAGTTCTGGTCCCAACAGTTTTCGTTCACCCACTTCATCCCAGAAAAGGGGTGATCTGCATTTTCGCCCGTACAGTGCCTCGTATGGAGCCATTCCGATTGAGGACTGGTAACTGTTATTATATGCGAACTCCACGAGGGGTAGCAAGTCCTCCCAATTCCCTCCTTTGCCCGAGACGATTGCTCGGAGCATATCTTCCAATACTTGAATCGTCCGTTCAGCCTGTCCGTCTGTTTGGGGGTGGTATGCTGTGCTGAAGTTTAACTTGGTGCCCATTGCTTCTTGTAGACCCCGCCAAAATCTCGATGTGAATCTGGCGTCACGATCAGACGTGATCGACACCGGTACACCGTGAAGGCGCACAATTTCTTTGACATATATTTTCGCAAGCTTTTCCAATGCAAAAGTCATTTGTATGGGGAGGAAATGAGCTGACTTCGACAGGCGATCCACGATCACCCAAATGGCGGTATTTCCACGTGTCGACCTTGGCAAGCTTACCACGAAATCCATGTTGATATGTTCCCATTTCCATTCCGGAATTGGCAATGGTTGCAACGACCCATATGGTTTCTGGTGTAGAGCTTTGACTTGTTGACATGCAAGACATCGTTCCACGAACATGAATATGTCCCTCTTCATCCCCTTCCACCAGAATATCCTCCTCAGGTCTTGATACATCTTCGTGCTTCCCGGGTGAGCTGTATAGGGCGTGTCGTGTGCTTCACTCAGGATTTCATTCTTCAGTGCCTTGTTATGAGGCACACAAAGCCTATCTTCAAATTTTAGAGCATTGTCCATATCTTCTGTGAATCCATTGGGTTCATTTGACCTTACAGCGAGTCTCATCTTTCCAAAAACCAGTCCCCTCTTTGTGCTTCAATGATCCTTGCTCGCAAGTCCGGGACAACTTCCATAGCAGCTATGCAACCCGATATCGTTTTTGGAGGGTGTACTATTTCCAGTTTGAGTGCAGCCAGATCACGTACTAACTCCTCCTGTTGGGTAATTAGGCTTCCTAGCTTTGCTCCAGTTTTTCGACTTAGGGCGTCTGCCACCACATTCGCTTTTCCTGGATGGTAGTTGATAGTGCAGTCGTAATCTTTTACCAGTTCCAGCCATCTTCGTTGCCTCATGTTCAAGTCTTTCTGTTCAAAGAAGTATTTCAGGCTCTTATGGTCCGTATAAATTTCGCACTTGACACCATAGAGATAGTGTCTCCAAATCTTTAGGGCGTGCACGACTGCAGCTAGCTCCAGGTCATGGGTTGGATAGTTTAACTCATGAGGCCTCAGTTGGCGGGACGCATAAGCTATTACCTTCCTATCTTGCATCAAGACACACCCAAGTCCCAATTTTGAGGCGTCGGTGTAGACGACAAAACTCTTACTTTCGTCAGGAATGGCTAACACTGGGGCAGTAGTTAGCCTTGTCTTAAGTTCCTGAAAGCTCCGTTCACAGTCTTCAGTCCACTTGTACTGGCTTCCTTTCTTTAGCAGTTGTGTCATTGGCCTTGCTAGTTTGGAGAACCCTTCTATGAACCTCCTGTAATAGCCCGCTAATCCTAGGAAGCTTCTGATCTCATGGGCGTTTGTTGGTGTCTTCCATTCCTTGACGGCCTCCACCTTGGCCGGGTCTACCTTAATTCCCTTGGCCGAAACAATGTGCCCGAGAAACATCACTTCGCTCAGCCAAAATTCGCATTTGCTAAACTTGGCATATAACCGTTCCGCTTGCAAGATTTCCAGCACTATGCGTAGGTGTTCCTCGTGTTGCTCCTTTGTTTTTGAGTAGATGAGTACATCATCGATGAAGACCAGAACGAATTTGTCCAGGAATTGGTGAAAGATTCGATTCATCAAATCCATGAATACGGCCGGTGCATTGGTTAAACCAAAAGGCACCACTGTGAATTCGTAATGCCCGTATCGGGTTCGAAACGCGGTCTTGGGAATATCTTCCTGTCTTATCTTAAGTTGGTGATAGCCAGACTTAAGATCTATCTTGGAGAATACGCCCGCTCCCTTCAGTTGGTCGAACAGGTCATCAATCCTGGGAAGGGGGGTACTTATTCTTTATCGTGAGCTTGTTGAGTTTTCGGTAGTCAATACACATCCTCAACGAGCCATCCTTCTTTTTGACGAACAAAACTGGTGCTCCCCAAGGTGACACACTGGGTCGTATAAAACCCAGGTCTAACAACTCCTGCAGTTGCATTTTTAATTCTTGTAGCTCTGGTGGGGCCATTCTGTATGGCGCCTTCGACACCGGTGCAGCTCCGGGCTCCAAGTCAATTGTAAATTCCAGTTGCCTATCTGGTGGTAGGCCAGGTAATTCCTCAGGAAAGACGTCGGGGAAATTTCTAACAGTCGGAACTTCATCGATCGTCTTCTTTTGTTCGAGTTGCCCCATCAGGTGAACTAGGTACGCCTGACAATTCCCCTTTCTTAACATCCTGGTGGCCTTCATGGCGGAGATTATTGGAACCTTGGCTCCCATTCTGATTCCATGGAAATTTGTTTCACCTCCTTCCAGCGTATGGAATGAGATTTTTCTTTCATCACAGTAGATTGTGGCACTGGTCTTGGTGAGCCAGTCCATTCCTAAGATTATGTCGAACTCTATCATGGAGATAACATACAGGTCGGCCCTAAGTGTGTCAACGCCTATGTTCAATTCTAGGTTCAAAACGACATGTCTAGTTGTCATTTTTCCACCTCCCGGGACGCTAATTTCCAATGATTCTTGGGTTAACTCCGGGGTCAAATTCAGCATTTCGCAGGCAGCATGCGCAATAAAAGAGTGGGATGCTCCCGTATCAAATAAAGCTATAATCGGTGTTGCGATTACATTTATCATACCTGCAAGATTCCCCTGGCCCTGTGCTGCCTGCTGCTGGTTGAGGGCATAGGCCCTAGCATTCTGCGGTGGTCTCTGGTTGCCTCCCGGGCCTTGATTTTGTCTTGGTTGGTTGGCCGGGTTCCGTTGCTGGTTCCCCGGGTTTCTTGGGGGATTCCCGAAGTTCCTCTGCTGATGACCAGGGTTATACTGCTGTGGGGCTCCTCTATTCCTTTTCGGGCATGTGTTAGCATAGTGCCCCTGCTCACCACAATTGAAACAGACGATCGTTCTCCTTAGGCATTCCCCTTGGTGAAACTTGTTGCACCTCGGGCATGGTCGCCTTTGTGGGGCTTGCTGCTGTTGATTGTAGTTTCGTCCCTGGTTGCCTGCCCACGGCCTCCTCCCGTGTTCATAATTTCCTCATTCTTCCCATTTTCTCTTCCCTTTTCCCACATCTGAGTGTGATGCTTGGCCAGGCTGTGGTGGGTGAGCAGCTTGGGCAGGGCCCTTTGCCTTCTCCTTAGGCAATAGTGACTCGATGGTGAGTGCCCTGTTCAAGGTTTGGCCGTAGGTGAGGCCTCCTTGGCTTGCAAGGACGATTGAAATTTCATGGCGCAGACCATTTCGGAATTTTTCTGTTCGCTTTTCGTCTGTGTCCACCAGGTGTGGAGCATAACGGGATAACTGATTGAAAGTCCGGTCATACTCAGATACCGTCATGTTTCTCTGCTTCAGATTCCAAAATTCGTTTTGCTTTCTTTGACGGTAGCACTCTGGTATATATTTCTCAAATAACTTGGTCTTAAATTCCGCCCAGGTTAGCTCCCCAAGCTGTTCCTCAGTCATGGTGTTCTTCACCGACTCCCACCAGAAATCCGCCTCGTCCACGAGTTGGTACGTGGCGCACTTAACCTTTTCATTGTCCTCACAGTTTATGTAGTGGAAGATTCGTTCCACCGCCCTTATCCATCTCTCAGCGTCTTCAGGTCCACCCATTCCGTCGAAAGTCGGGGGTTTCTCCTTCTTAAATTTTTCGGCGGCAGTGCGGTCAGGAATTACTGGGGGCACAAAGTTTTCATAGTCATATCCTCCTCCTTGGCCTTCAGGTCCTCTGCCGCGCCCCCGTCCCCGTCCACGACCACGACCACGACCACGTCCACGCCCACGTCCACCATTGAGGGGACCTTCCTCTGGGATCTCAGCCTCGAATTCAAAATCGTAGTTTTCCATTCTATAGTACGTGTTTTTCATCGATTAATAGAAGGTAAAACTTGTATACATAGATAAATAAATAAATAAATAAATAAAATAAAAACATTCACTAATAGGATAAAGAGTCCACTCAACACAATTCAATAATCATTAAAAACATTAAAGGCATATGTTTGAGCATTCATCATCAAAATCAAAACAACCGGATAAGTGGTGTTCGGACATAGCTCGGGCTATCTACTCCCGGCTCCCAATCAAAACAATTCAAATTCCGACACCTATGCTAATTGTCAAAAAGTTATGGCAGCATCTGCTAGGGTGAGTCAGTGACAGAGCCGTCTCCCAACAATGATGAGTCCTCGTCCTCCCAATCCTGAAAGCCTGCGGGGTCCTCCCCTGGATCCTCTTCGGGGTCCTCCTCGGGATCCTCCTCCTCCTCCTCTATATCTATGATGGGAATGTCGTTGTCTGCTGGCGCTGGGAAGGCTGGGGGAGCAGGTGGGTCTTCTAGCATAATCTCTGGCCCCATCATGTCCTCCTCTGGTAGAGCAAAGGGCTGCCCGTAATCCTCTAGGCGGATGCGGTACCGCCTAGGTACCTCGGGCTCGTCGACTGGCTCCTGCGGTGGGGGTACTGGTGGGGGTGCCAGTGCATCGACTACTAGGCCCCTAGGTGGGCTGTCCTCATACTCGTCCCCATTCATGGGATACGGCGGAAGAGGGGCTGCTGCATTCGCCGGTTGATTCGGGGAATAATGGTGGTACTGTGGTGGGGGCATCTCCACTGGTGCTACAGCAGGTAAGGGGGCAGTGAGTCCGTGACTCGCCCACATGTTGAAGATCCGCGTGCTGAACAATGCAAAGTCCCCGAGAGGACGGGATGTGAACAGGTATCGTCCAACTGCTCTTCTGCCCAGTCTCTCCAGCCGTGAGGTAAATGTCGAATAAGCTGCTGGCCGACCTCGTAGTCTGTGACGCCGGCCGTCCGCGCAAACTGCCATGCGTGCACAAAACGCCCTAAAAATGCCCCAAAGGGCTCGTCCGGATCCCATTGACACAGCCAAAATCGACGGAGCCTATCCTCCAAGTCCCGAGTGTGTCTCATCTGTTCGATCCTATCCCTAAGCGCGGGGAATCTCGGGGGTGGTTGGGGTGGTTCCATCTGAAAATATTAAGTTCTATATCAGATACTATAAATAAAAATGTAAACGAAGCTTAAGCAATGCCTAAGGTCCATACTCTATATTCGGACGTCTCGTGTGATTCTCAAGTTTTGTAAAATCCTAATTCAGTGATCCTATTACTACCTCATAGATACTCCTAGCTTTCTATGTTATTACAACAATCTGTGGGGTTATAGGTTCGTAACTCTTTTGGAACATTCCTTATTGGTAGTGGCACTTGAGGCCACAACATGTAATCGTTCTCGTTAGGTCAAGGGAATTCGAGAAAACCCTCCTTGACAATCGTTTCCTGCTGATCCGTTAAGGGCTCGGTTTGTCCCAAAACGTCATTTGCTCGAGTCATGCGTATCCTTTTACAAGATAATGTTGTTGCAATGATTCTTTTCTTTTATAGGGCGCCTCGTTTTCATTTGAATAGATTTCAGAAATACTTTTGAAAATTTGCAAACATCTTGAATTTACTAAATGAAACATACCTTGAGGCGGTGGTGTGACGGAGAGCTGGGAGTGTTGGCGATGTATAGGAGTCTAGGGAAATAATTCTAGACTCAGTCTTAAAGAATTTGTGGTTATCAGAGATGTGAAAGAAAACCTAGGCTCTGATACCACTTGCGACAGCCCAGGCTTGGGAGGAAATAAAATACGATAAATAAAATGGCTTAATATAAAGATGGTTAATGATGACATAGAACGAGTTCATCATATGGAGAAAATCCCCAAGGATCTAAAGAGGTTTAGTTTCACAACCCTGATAGTTTAACATTCAACAGTGCAGCGGAATAGAAATAATGAGTCTGAGCTCAACAGAATTTGATTTAGAAGTTATTCGGGAATTCAACTAGATTAGCTAAGGAGTAGCTAGTCGTCAGGATAAGAGACACTCCCCAGCTCAGCACCGTGCGCACCAGCCGCCTAACCTGAAAAACATTTGAAAATATTTGGGATGAGTACTAATGTACTCAGTGGGCACAAGTTTTCGAAATATTTTATGAAATAAGAAGGCAGTTTATCCAATATCAAAATCATGACTTAGAAGGTTTAAAAACAGAAATCCACTCCTAAGCATGACAAAAATATTTTCTTGTCGAGGGCGCCCATGTACGTTCGATTGTTACTCACTTTCTCCCCACATTCACTGATCTCGGGACGCACCCAGTCAGATCCAAAATCTGTTATTGATCTCGGGACGCACCCGGTTGGAATCAATAACCTTAACTGTGCTCCGGATAACCTCCTGTCAAGCACCCACCCTTATAACGTTCTAAATCTGTTAGTGCACGATGGTGATCAACCCATCGAGCCACTAACCCTGTGTACACAATCCTCATTTAGCGTGTTAGGCCAAATGAGAATCTCGATCGATACTAAAGCGAGCCTTAAACAATTACAGAACGCACATAAAAACATTTATATTGGATAAACAGATAATTTTCATGAAATATCAGAGCTTATATAACTCAAGATACATTGTATGTAAAGTATAACCCACCTCAATAGCGGAGATTCGATGTTCAGCTCGTTTGAGGCTTCACTGCTCTTGGTTATTCGGACCTACAAGAAATTTATTCCTTAAGTAGGTTCCGAGGTCCCATTCTAATTTCTAAGGAATAGGGAATTTCTAACTATTGATACACTATGCCCGGATAATTATTGATTTGATGGGGTTAACTAAATAATGAGTGTAAAATTTATGAAATAATTAGTAAATTAATTGGAATATATAAACTTAGTGAAAATAGATAATACATTTTAAAGCTTGTAAGGTAATAAATAATTTATAACCTAATTGAAAATAATTTAAGAATTCAAGATGTATAAATAATTAACAATTTATAATTTAGTGAGAATTAATATAAGTGCCCATAGGTTGAGTTAAAATAATTAGAGTCCAAGAGAATTTACCTAGAAGGCTTATTATAAATAATTAAGCCCAGATGTTTTAATAATAGTCAGAGCCCAAAAATAAAATAATTCTAGCCCATTCTGGAGTAAAAATCGGCCCGTCTAGGTAGAATAATGAAGAGCCCAACAGATTTTTAAAATGGGGAGCCCAAACTCAATTAACTAAAGGCCTTAAATGATTTAAAAATAACATACAGAATAAAATAAAAAGGAAATAATTCTGGAAATTGAAAAATTACTACTCCCTCCGTCCCAATAAAAGTGGCCACTTTTTTTTGGGCACGGAGATTAAGAAGGGGATTGTTATGTTTTAATTGAGTGTGACCCACCAAAATTAGTGAGTACTTTTTAGAAAGTGGCCTACAATTGTTGACCAAATTAGTGAGTAATTTTTGCATTTTTAGAAAGTGGCCTACAATTGTTGACCAAATTAGTGAGTAATTGTTGACTTAATTAAAGTAAACTTTTGCCATTTTTAGAAAGTAGCCACTTTTAATGGGACACCCAAAAATGAAATGTGGCCACTTTTATTGGGACGGAGGGAGTATAACCCTAAAATAAGAAAATCAAAATCAGATTTTTTTTTTTTAAAAGGGGGCTCTCTCTCTCTCTCGTCTCACCCCCCCCTTCTCTCTCAAACTCTCGCCTCTCTCTTGCCTAGCCGCGCCGCCGCCGCTGCTTCAACTCCGGCGAGACGGGGTCGTCCGGGCCACGACGCTCTGCCACCCCTCCATCCCTCTCTCTCTCCTGGCGTAAATTGGGCGGCGGTCGACCGAAGAGGGTCGCCGCCGCTGCTGCTGCATTCGCGGTGGTCAGTGGCGGCAGGCCCTCGGTCGTGCCGTCGCCGTCCACCGGCGCCCTTCCTCCTGCGTCCCATTCCACTGAGGGGTCGTCCCTCCTCCTGAATCCTCTGGCAGCAGCGGTCAAAGAGGGGGAGGAGCTGCAGCCTTCATCTCCTTCCCTCCGGCGCCGGCGTTCTTCGCGCTACCTCGCCTCTGCCCGGCCGTCTTCTCCGGCAGCCATCGAGGGGACAGAAAATCCACTCCTCACACACTCACGTTCCAGACCCGTCCCAATCAAGGAGAAAGAATCGATACTTGTAGGTTGAAATGAAGAGCAAGTTCTTGGGATAAAAAAAATTGAGTCTTGGAGTTGAAGTTCAGAATTTTTGAGGCTATGAAAGAGTTCTTGGTTTGTTACAGATTCTTCTCCCTTTCTTTTTTTTTTTCTTTGTTTTGTTTAGAGCAGTACATAGAGTAAGATTATATCATGGTCATTGATGTGGTATAAGAGCTAGAGATCTATGTTCTTGTAATGGTGCTATGCTAAAGAGTAATGCAAGTTCTATAATAAAAAGGGGAAGGAACGAACCTTTTTAGTAAGAGGATTTTTGGTGTCTTTGTTGTTTTGGCTTAACTGATTCAGTTCTTTTTCCAAGTTCTGTTGTCTGTAGCAGCAATAATTTAATGGGGGAACAATAAAAGGTTATTCTCTAGATAAAAGTACTTGCACTGGAAGTGGAGAAAAGGATAAAGAAAGTTACCTGGAGGATAATTGTGCAGGAACAGTGAAAAGAACTTTGAGTGAGGGAAGGAGGATATATATATTAAAGGAAGAGAAGAGTGAAATGATTGCAGGGATTTTTAGTCTGGAGAGATGGGAGATTTTGAGAAGATTTGGAAGAAAATATTTCTTGGAAGATGAAAGGACGCTGGCAGAAGAAGTAATGAAATCTGGTTTATCAGAGAAGTAATGATGATTTAGTTCACGCTTATTTTTTTTTAAAAAAAAACTGATCTGGTATATAAAAAAAAAGATAATCTGTGAGAGAAGAGATGATTTTTCACTCACGCTCTCTTTCTCACTCATTAATCTAATCTGATCTTACATAGACTTAAGCTAAATAAATAAATACTACTACTAATAATTATAATAACATCTGATTTTGGGCTTATGACAAAATAAATTACCCAAATATCACATTATAATTATATATATATATATATATATATATATTGGGCTTTAGCCTCAATATGAATGAATAATATATATATATATATATATATATATATATATATATATATATATATATATATATATATATAACGTTTAACTAAAATAAAATGCTTTCAGTAATATTTCTCATATATATATATTTTAGCAATGACTCAGTATTTTATCGATCTAAAAATAAAATATCGGGGGTAAATTTATAACAATTTCCTAGTTACAATATAATTATTAAATAT
This sequence comes from Salvia miltiorrhiza, assembly GCF_028751815.1. NCBI lineage: Eukaryota > Viridiplantae > Streptophyta > Magnoliopsida > Lamiales > Lamiaceae > Salvia > Salvia miltiorrhiza. Next base: position 12,151 of record NW_026651532.1, read on the forward strand.
TGGGCGTGTATCAATAGTATACTTAGTTAGGCCTTCTATATTTCTTATGGAAAGGGTCGGGATATCACACATAGCATTATTCGACAGCGAGAGACATCAGAGGGTTTGTATACTGATAGTTTCTCACGCATATTTCTATCAAACGTTATGCATATTTGGATTTATGTTTATGCATATTGGTGTACAATAATTACATGCATAATTTTGACGACGGCGCGGGAGAAAAATGAATTTTCGGTAATATATATATCTATATATATATATATATATATTTGTTTTTTTTTTAATTTTCAAAATGACTATTTTACCCTTCGTATTTTATGTCTTAGAAGGTCTTGGGAGACTATTGCCACGTGCGCGCTCCAAGTGAGCCATGTGGCCTCATTGTGTGGTCCAAATTTGGACCTATATACTGTAAAGGTGGTGAATATTATATATATATATAAGAAAGAAAAATAAAACGTTTCTCATGAATCATGAATTATACGAGCACAAATGCTAGTTGTTTATTATATAAAAACCCCATTAATCAATCACATCATCAGACAATAATATATATTACCCAAAAAATTTAAAAATAAATCCCTGAAAGCTTTTTTTGTCGTTGGCTTCGACCATCGCTATTTACCATAAATATTGCAACAAATTATCAAAAGTAACCAACCTCCTCATTTGCTGATACCAAAAAACTCGAGGTTCTTAATTTGCATGAAATGTCCATCGATCATCCACCGCATCTCCCCGCCACCTCCGCCGTATAAAAGCCCCGCCACCTCCCACCGTATTCTTCATTCTTGAGCGATTCCAATTTCTCCTCTAATTGTCGTCTAACACAATTAGAGAAGAAAAAATTGATGCAATAAACTACAAGAATCATTAATAAAGCTCGACAGCCCCCCCTCCCCCCCCAAAAAAAAACAAAATTAATAAAAAAATGGCACGCCATTTGATCGTTCTTGCCCTCCTCTTCTCCGCCGCCTTTGCCGCGGCCCAATCCCCATCTGGCGCCCCATCGGCATCGCCTGCGGCGGCTCCTTCAAAACCGGCCTCCGCCACCCCCACCGCCGCCCCAAAGGCGGCAGCGGTGCCCGCTTCAGCCCCCACCAAGGCCACCACTCCGACGGCGGCTGTCCCTGCCTCCGCCGCCGCGCCGGAGGAGGAGGCGGCATCTTCACCAACTCCGGCCAGTGACGCCTCCCCCGCCGCCGCCCCCGGTGGCTCTCCGGCTGAGGCGCCCGCTGCTGATGCAGCTGATGCGGCTAAGCCGGCAGCCGATACCCCCGCTGGTGGCGCCGCTGCTTTGGAGGTCTCCGCCGTCATGGGCACCGTCGCCGCCGCCGCCGGAGTCTTCTTGTTCTAAATGTGTGACAAATTTCTTTGATTTGTTTTAATTGTGCTTTTAATCAGAACGGTTAGATTTGCCTATCGAGCCTCTATTACATTATTTGGCATATTAATAAAGAGTGCAAGAGCTTTTTCATATTTTGATTGCAGTTTGATTTGTTAGATATAAATATCACAAATCAAAACATATATAATTGCTAATACTGAAACACTCGGTTAGTGGTTAGTTACTCTAAATTAAGTTGACCTGAAATTGAACTAATTAGCTCAAAATATCGAAGATTATTTTTATTATGTGGGAAGGCCAATACTTAAATAATAAAAATTAATTCTACGTGACACCATCTCAAAATTAAATATGGAATCGAGTCTATCTAATAAAACATCATATCATAAAATTAAGTCATGCGTATTTCACCAAACTGAACACCGGACATTTACGTGTCAAGAAATCTCAAATTTCTTTAGATTGTTCCCCTTTTCAAAGAATGCATGAATGTTTATAAATATTACAAATTAAATTAAACTCCATTCTTTGATATCAACTATTTTTTTTTTCGTACAACAAAAATTTCTAATTTTCAAGAGGTAATGGGTTTGTGTGTGTCTACAAATATAGTGAGGCATATTTGTGAAAATTTAGAAATCTATACTATATTAAAAATACAACTCTCAATTTAAAATTAATTTCAAAATTGAGATGTAATTTAGTAGTTATAATAAAATCGAAGGTTTATTTGTAAACTAAATTTTTTTTGCCTTTTTCTTTAGTGTTAATATACAAGAGTACCCACTTTTATATAGCAAAAATAAATTTTACCCACTCAAATTAAAACATAAAAAAATACTCACTTTTTGCATGAATAGACTAAAATACCCCTTCTTAAATAGTAGTATTTGCAATTTTCCAAAAACAAAATCCTCTCTACTCTTTCTCTCACTATGCTCTCGTCTCTCTCGCTCTATTCTCTCTCTCACTCTCTCGCTCTATTCTCTCTCTCTCTGGGCTGATTCCGTTGCTCCAATCGATTGAGAGAGGCGACTCGAGAATGAAGAGGACGAAGCCGGAAGCCAGTCGCCGGGAGTTACAGCGGCGGCAGCGATTTCGGATTTAAGAGGAAAATTAGGGCTTGATTCGATTTGATAAATTGGGGGCGAATTGAGAGGGAGCAGGAGAATCTAGGCGATGAGGCGTCTGAGGTTGAGAGAGATGAGCGGGCGTGGAGCGACGCCCTCGGCCGGACGCGGCCTCGTCGGGGCCATACGCGGTGGAGCTCGTGAGGAGACGGAGAGAGAAAGAGATGTTGGGCGGCGTGTCTGATTTTTGAGAGAGAGAGAGAGAAGAGCTCTCACTCTGCAGAAAGCGCTCTCTCTCTACACTCTCTCTCCCCCTTTTTTTTCTCTTCCGGCGGCGGATCGTCGTACTACGGCTGTGGCTGGAGGTGAGGGCGGCGGCTGAGGCGCATTGCGGTGTGGCGCTCCTGCCGTGGATGAATGCGATCTCGATCTCCACCTCTAGAGCGACGTTGTCGACGGCGCTGTCGTCGGAAGCGGATCTGCTGCAAGCGGCGGTGAAGATGCTGCTGGTGGTTGTCGTGATGTCGAATCCGGCGATCTGTAAATCGAAATTTCAGATTTGGAGCTGCCCAGCCAAGTCCGCCGGAGAGAAGGCGGTGGACGACGACGAGCTCGAGTACTTAGGGTCTCCGGTTGATTAATCTCGGTCATTTATTCTTTTTTGTCGAATTTTGTGATGTATTGTCTTCTCAAACTATTGGTTTGCTATCCTTACAACTGTTGGAAATATGTGAATTTCGATTTATGGTGATATATGTTGATGAAAATCGCTCAATTTTGTTCAAATGTTCTTGAATTCACAACCAGGTTTATGAATTCACAACTGAATTATCAGTGTTGGTTGTGAATTCATGTTTCGTTGGTTGTGAATTGGTTGTGAATTCATGTTTCGTTGGTTGTGAATTCACAATTTAAAATAATGTTGGTTGTGAATTCGCATGCGAATTCACAACCGACACTTGTTATTCACAACCAATACGTGAATTTAGTTGTGAATTCGATTTGAATTCACAACCAATAAACAGGGTATGTGTAAAAATTTTATATGTAAGGGTAAAATGGTAAATGTGAATATTTTTTTAAGTTTTTATATTAGTGGGTAAAATTTATTTTTATTATATAAAAGTGGCTATTTTCAAAATCTACTCTTTTCTTTATCTTCTTTATTTTATTTAATATTTTTTTTCCAAAATTTTAAAATTCAACCAATTATAAAATATTTAATATGCATATCAAATTAAAGATCACGATAAGAGCTTTAATTTGATAATATTTTATATAAATATTTAACTTGAAATATAAAAGTTATATTTATTTAAAGATTAAAATTTTTAAAAATTCTTTCTCCTCTCTCAATCATTTTTTGAATAAATCTATTTGTTTTAACTTATTATTTTTTCCTTTTTCATAATATATGTTTTTAATATTGTGTTTTTTTTTCAATATTCAACTTAAATATATTAATTTTTTTAAAATTAATTTTTATTATATTTATACATATGATAATTGAGTTTGTATCCATTGTATATTAATATATAAATATAAAAATATTTTTCGTGCATTGCACGAAATGCAAATACTAGTTTAGTCTTAAAATACGTGGATTGGCATTCATTAATCCTTTTTTCTAACAAATTGGATCTCATGGTATTATGTTATGTAAAATGGTGAAATGAGAAGCATTGATCTGTTAATCAAATGATGGCATACATATTCGTGAAAATCTAAACTACAATATATAAGTTGATAATTTTCCAGTCCTGTTCTTCTTTTTGGACTGTCCCATATATAATGGTCTATTTTCTTTTTTAATAATGATTTTATATTATAAACAATGTGGCCCTACATATCTTTACATACTTTTACACTACAATTTTATTCTCCTAAATACTTGTATCCAAAAGAAATGGACCGTTGTTAATAGCGGGACGGAGGGAGTATAAAATAAGTTTTGCAATATCTATATATATAAAACACCCCAAACAAACGTATTTAAAGGGTGTAAGCCCGATAGAATAAATGGGCCGGACTGACCTGAGATTTGAGGTCATGCCCAATATAGTTCGAAATTATTGTCAAAGATATATTAAAGCCGAGATCAATAAATTTGTATTTACAATAAGATAAATGGTCGTTTCACTTTTATGGTCTCATACTGTTGGAAGTAAATTTTATTTAGAGTACTTAGATTAGAAGATATTTTCTTGTATAAAATACAGATAGTAGAAAGAATTATGATAAATTCTATAAACAAAAGACAATTTCTAAACTAAAAAAAAAAGACAATTTCTAAACTACAACTAATATACGTGTAAAAAATCTGTAGAAAAAGCTAGAAGGGTGATCTGGATCACATGTTAATTCGATTCCAAATTTCAACCACATATGTATTCCGATTTTATCAACAAATACATGTACATGTATCCAAGTTAATGATATATTTATTAATTTAAAATAACCATGTATATCTATAGTATTATATAAAAAGTTCCAACAATTAACAGAATCTACTCTTATCTTCTAAACAACGTTGCCGTATTCACGAAGTAGTTTAACATTTTCTTTATCATAAGTCCTGCGTAGATCTTTTATTGGTAGAAAACCTATAGTCGGTACTTATTGGTATTTTCAGTAAAATAGAAAAATACTTCAAATTAAGCAATCCACCCAAGAGTGATTACTTTACCTGATAAAATGCATGATTGATGATTGAATATTTTTATAGTCAAAAATAAATTTTTTCCAATCTCATTATTTTAATGAGATATGAATTAAGCTAAATTAATTTAAGGTGTGTTCTCTTTGATCAAAAGGTGTGGAATATATATATTTTCCCTCCTTTTTCACTCTTTTCACACGTTCTCTTAGTTGGAAAATTTTCTTCAAACATAAAGAAAAAATTTCCTGAGCAGTCCATTTTTTCACCTTTTCACTCCAATTTATGATAAAATTATCACAGTTATAAGTGTGATAATATTTTTCTATATTATCTTTTACCATCAAAATATATACTTCCTCCGTCTCATCATAAATGAGGCAGTTATTTTTGGCACGAGATTTTAAAAGTTGATGTTTAGTGTATTAAATCTATTCAATTATATTTGTAATTAAAGGTTTTTAAAAAATTAAATAAAAAATAATTTCAAAAATAAAGAATGAGCAGTAACTAGGGTGATTAAGAAAAATAATTAAGGATGTAATTAATTTTATTAATAGAGTCTTATAATTCCCTAATTTTTACCAAAAAATGAAACGACTCACTTTCGTTGGGACGACCCAAAAAAGAATACGACTCACTTTCGATCGGACAGAGGAAGTTCAATTTATCTCATCTTCTCTCTCTGTCTCTCTCTCTCTTTATATTATTTTCATATATTTTCCACCAAAGAAAACATGAGATAAAAAGTGTGGGGACCAGATAATTTTTTTTATATCTTTTATTTTCCCTTCCTTTTAATGATACACTTACAACCAAAAAGAACACATTCTAAACGGTATAAATAATCAACAGCCTTGAATATCTATAAGTATGAATGAATGAAAGATGAGAAAGCTTTATGTTATCATTTTAGGTTCACTGCCTATATGATTAGAATGATGAATTCTTTTACAAACTGTTTGAGAACCACCCAAGAATGTCTTAAGAATGTTAGTCGTGATAGCACCGCTAGAACGACATAGAATGGACCTATATGGTACCAATGATTATGATTGAAGTACTTAGAAGTAAGTGCTTTAAGTTAGAAGTTGACTTAGAGCTTTATAAGAAATAAGAAGTTGACATGATTGGGAGCGAAGCTCCCATTTGACTGAGTGACTCGCCGTGCTGGGTCTGGCCAGCCCACATGACTATGATCTCGGTGATTGTCAATTTAGTCATCCCAATGTACAAACTCGTACTATATAGTTGTCCCAATAAGATCTTCTTTGATTACGATAAGCATAGTATGATTAGAATGAGTTCGTTTGTCAACAGTTCTCGAGACATGAGACGTAGCATTTTCACGATTAGAAAATGTGATAAGCATCAAGCTATGTAGCCGCACTGATAATGAAAGTCTAGTATCCCAAACTAGAATACCAAATATGCAATTCCGAGGACGGAATTTATAAGGAGGGAGGAATGTAACACCCCGTTTCCTCGTAGCTATATTTAGAGTATTTTTGAACTTAGATTTAAGAAGATTCACGCCGGATTGAGAAAAAGAATTTATTTTAATTCCAACAAAAATAATTTACAAAAGCTTTGGTAAATTTAGTTATTAAATTTATATGCATTGCATATTTATTTAATTTAACATTCAAGTATTTTCACGAGCTTTTAATTAGCAAATCCTGAAGAATTATTACAGTTTCGACAATTTTATCCTGAAAGATTTTTACAGATACAATTCTTTTATGAGACAGTTTTAATTGTCAAATCATCACTCACCTCACTTAGACTCCCATCAAGAGCCATGCTCCTGCATTTAGTTTTTTCAACTTTTAGCCACACTTGGCAATTGGCAGCCACCAACTCCCCTCCAAACTGAACTACACGACAGCAAATCTATTCTTGCTGTTGGTCAAATGGGCTAGCACATAGGCTACTATTCACAGCTCTTGCCAATTTCCATGCATTTACGGCAAATAATCTCATTGTCAAAAGTTGATGCATTGTTTTCAACTATTACTGCCATTGTCTTCAACTATTACGGCTAAGTTTGCCTATAAATTGAGCTTGCAGCAACATTGCATTATTCACCACCTCTCCCACAATTTCACTCACCCCATTCTCGCAAGAAGTAGAAGGTTCACTCTTTATCTCATCAGCCAAAGTCCTCCTTCCATCACACACTAATAACTATAGCTAGCAAGCAACTCAAAATGCAAGAGCTCTCAATCCACTGAGATTCAGCAACACAGCAGAAAATCAAACCCCAACTGTCAGCCATATATTCAAACTCAAGGTTCCACCTCAAACTTTCTTATCTAATTTTCTCACTTTGATTTCAAAAGCAATAGACGACTCACTCATTCATAAACGTGTCCACATATAGATATGCATTTTCAGAGAAAAGAAAAAAAGAGACTTAAAGATATGAACTTTACCTTATTTATACATTGAGCATGAATTGTATGAACTGATTTTACATTGAGAATTCAAGCAATGATATATAAAATAAGCATGTATTGAACTTGAATCTTGAGCTATGTTTTGTGGGTTGTGCTGCTGTAAGTGTCGAGTTTGGTGAGAAGTGGTAGAGAGGGCGGTGGTGGCTGAATTAGGCAGGGGAAGAGGGCGGCGGCCGTGGCATCGCTGCGGTTGCCGGAGGTGAGGGCAGCGCGGCTTATAGCTGTCGTTCGCCGGAGTTCCAGAAGGGAGGCGGCGGCGATACTTTTCGCCGTTGTCAAGGTGAGAGGCGTCGCGGCGGCTTTGCCGTCGTCGTCCGCTGGAGTAGAAACTGAAACTCGAGGGCCGTGGTCGTGGATTGGGGCTTTGGCTGCCGTATTTCAAGGCACCGCTCCTCGCCGGGGCCGTGAGCGGCGCAAGGTGCGTCTGCTTGTGTGGGTTTGAGTGAGAAGAGGGGTGATGGCCGGCGGCCTTGGTGCCGTCGACCTGAGGAGGGAGATCCGAGCGTCGTCAGCGGCTGTCGCTGTTGCTCCGGCAAGCTTCAGCGGCGGCGAAATTCTGAGAGAGAGAGAGAGGTCGGCGGCTGCTTCGATGGGAGTCGGAGTCGCGGTCGGCGGCAGCTTTGCTGCTGCAGTCGCCGGGCATGATGGATCAGTCGAGAGGAGTAGTCGGGTGTTGAGAGAGAGAGAAGGAAGAGCAGTCGAGAGAAGGCGTGATTGATAGGGATGGAGGGGTGTGCGGCTGATAGGGGGGAGAAAAGAAGGGTTGGGTGTTGGGCTTGAGAATAGGGCTTGAGGGTTGGGCTTAAGTTTTGGGCCGAAGTTGGGCTGTTGGGCCAGTTTTACTTATTTAGGCTGGGCTTTCTTTTGGGCCTTAAAGAGAGTGGACCGATTTCCATTTAATTAAAACAGTTGGGCTGATTTTGAAGGAGTTTTGGGCTGTGCAGTTCTTAATAAAATGGACTATACTTATGTTATTAATTGGACTTCATGATTGAGTTTGATTAATTATTATTTTAAAAGAATTATTTGCATAATAATATTATATTATTATTATGTGCATATTTTAAAGTAATCACTTATTATATGCTAAGCATGACATGAAATTGCATTTTTATTTGCAATAAAAGTATTTATGATTTAATTGGTTTTATTTATAATTCCAATTATTTAAGAAAATCGAGTAAGGACATTGTTGGTGTCCTTAACTCAAGAAATTTAGTTTTCAAGTATTTATTCATTAAATTTGAAAACCCGGCGTGATGAATCATAGAATGTTTAGTGCACTCACTAAGAAGTAAGATTAGCTTCACGAGACCTATTAAGAATAGAATTTTTTGTAGGCTTTGTGACCAGGGGGATTAGCGCTGCTTTCCCAAGACAGGTTTATATGTGATTATGATCTTCAGGCTTTGCCTAACCAGGTGGGCTTACTTTTCAAATGTATAAAGTATGATTGAGTTATTAAGCTCTAAATGTTTCAATGATATGCAAATTGGTTATTCAATAAAATGCAAACTGTTTATCCAATAAAATATTTTGTGCACTCTGCTCCGTTTAAGGCTCGCAACAATGAATCGATCGAGGTTCTCTCTTGACCTAACACGTTATTTGAGAATTGTGTACACCTATTAGCTGACCTGGTGGGTTGATCTCCATCGGGCACTAATCATGTATGAGGCGTTATAAGGGTGCTCGACGGGATGTGTTCCGGAGCATTGGGTCCCAAATGGGAACTTGGCTGGGTTACGCCCTCAGTCCAAGTAAAGCAGGAGTAATGGATCCGTCGGTGGCTAAAAGGTCCGGGATCACAGCGAGTAACGGAAAGGGAGTGTGACATGTGCGCACAAATGAAAGAAAATGTTTTAACATGCTTAGAAGTTATTTCAATTTAAAACCTTCTAAGTCATGTCAAGTATGATTGGATAAACTGCTCTTATGATTATGAAATGTTTATGAAAATGCATGCCCACTAAGTACATTAGTACTTAGCCCAAAAATACTTTCAAATGTTTTCAGGTTGGCTGGCTGGTGCTGACGGAACGGAGCTGAGGCTAGAGATAAATTTCTATGTTAGACTTCCGCTGTAGCAATTACTCATATCAGTCTTTTGTTTTCCCAACTTAAGATCTTCATGTTAAATTTCAAATGATATACCTGACCGAGCTTAGACTCTTCACTACTAAATTTATGCCAATGAATGTTGGTTGTCAGAAGCATGAAACAAAACTTGTGATCCAAAGGGGCTTAGCCCGACTCGTTATCTTATTATTCGGGTTTTAACAAGGTTGTTCCTTGTTTATTTCTATGAATTAGTTGCACCTCGATTATATTTATTCCTTCAAGAATTGGGGTGTGACAGGGTCCCACTTGTAATTTTTAGGCGGGTGTTGGTAACAACCTTGGCATATGAATCGTTTCTTCCCCTTGCCAACATCACAGACGCCATTCCAACAAAACTGAACTGACGCCATTGAAGTTGCAGACGCCATTGAGAGACGAAGCTAATCTTCTCCGGTGGGATTGATCAAATCGACAGTAAGGTAAGTTTGCATGATCGTTTTTCTGAAGTTTGGAATGTCGACAGTAGCAATAAGTCATGCAAGCAAGGGTTTTCACAACAAGTTTCTTATATCGATTTTTCTTGAAGTATGTTATATACATATTATTGATTGTGAATTTTTTTTGTTTTCTTGTTGTCTGTGATGCAGCATGTTGACATTCGTTTTTAATTTCATGGGTTTATGGGTGAAAAATGATGATTCCGGGAAACTAATGTACGATGGCTACAATTCTGTAGAAATTGAAGAATCATATGAGAAAATGACTTATGAGCGCTTATTTGATGAATTTGCTAATTGCTATGGTAGTAAGCCTAAGAAAGTCTATGTCTTAGATGATGATTACACTGTCGAGAAGGGCTTAGTTCTCCTTAGCGACTCACAGCACTGTAAGAAAGTTTTTGACTACTTTGACATAGTTGGACAAGCAGAGGTCTTATTGTTTGCTGACCATGAAACAGATCCCATGCCCCAAATTATACCTTTACGTATGTTTGAGGAAGAAGATGGTAGTGGTGATTTAGAGGATGTGCATGGTTTGAGGATTGCCAATGATGATGAGGTTACTGCATTGAGAAAGAGTGTGGATGGGGTGGGGACAGTAGAGACTAATGCTGGGGAGGGAGTGCCATTAGACAGTGGGCTAGAGACTGAGACTGTCATTGGGGTAGAGGATAGAGATGATGAACAGCAGGGGCAAGCTATAGGAGTTAATGAATTGGGAAGTGAGGAGGGAGTGGCATTAGACAGTGGGGTAGAGACTGAGACTGTCATTGGGATAGAGGATAGAGATGATGAACAACAAGATAATGCTATAGGAGTTAATGAATTGGGAAGTGAGGATGGAGATGATGACCAAAGAGATGACCTAGGTTTTGGTATTGACTCAGAGACTGACTCCAGCATATATAGTGATGAGCAGTCTGATAGTGATGATGGTTTGGTTAATGATGAAGATGTTTGTGATGCATCAGAAGTTGGGGAGCAGGGTAAGTTTGAACTTGGTATGACCTTTGCAGGAGCAAAGGATTGTAGAGATGCTATCAATACCTATGCTGTCAAATTTGGGTACAATCTTAAGTTTATCAAAAATGAACCAAAGAGAATTAGAGTTATTTGCAGTAGTGAATGTCATTGTCCATTTGTTTTGCTGGCTTCAAAGGATGGGGAGGCAGAAGGGCTAGTTATCAAAACATTGGTAGCCCAACATACTTGTACTAGGCAGAGGAAGGTGTCTAGTTGCTCTCAATCATACATTGCCAACTATTTTAAGGAGGCATTGTATAGAAATCCTAAGTTCTCATAAAAGGATATGCAGGGGCAGGTGAAAGAACATTTAAAAATTCATGTTAGCTTGATGAAGTGCAAGAGAGCTAAGAGAATAATTCTGACAAAGTTGAAAGGCAGCTACATGCAAGAGTTTAATATACTTTGTGGTTATATTGAGAAGGTAAATGAGACTAACCCAGGTTCAAAGCTTGAGATGCAACTGTCTAGAGATGAACTAGAAAATGGCAAAAGAGTTTTCAAACAGATTTTTGTCATGCTTGATGCATGTAGGAAGAACTGGCTTGGGGGATGTAGGCCATTGATCTCGTTAGATGGTTGTCATTTAAAGGGGGTTACATTTGGGGTGCTTCTCACAGCTGTTGGGAAGAATGCCAATGATGGAATCTGCCCCATTGCATGGGCAGTGGTGAATAAGGAGAACAAACACAACTGGAATTGGTTTTTAGATTGGTTGAAGAGTGAATTACAGCTTGGTGATGGATCAAAGGTGACTATTATGTCTGATATGCAGAAGGTTAGTATTTATCTCTTAGTTTTTTATTGAAAACCATAAGTTATGACAACTGAATATTTCACACTTCTAACAGGGCTTGATGGAGGCAGTAAAGGACCAAATACCAGATGCTGAGCATAGATGGTGTGCAAGACACATCTATGGAAACTGGAGTAAGAAGTGGAGATGTGAGGAATTGAAGAAGAGGTTCTGGTTGGCAGCTTGGTCTTCATTCCAAGAAGAGTACAAGCTGAACATGGCCAAGCTTAGCTCTATAAAGAAGCAGGCTGCAGTGGATCTCCTCCATTATCCACCCCAGAACTGGTGTAGGGCATATCAGAGTGATAGATGCTGCATTCACATGGTAGATAACAACATTTCCGAGTCTTTCAATTCAAGCATTGTAGAAGCTAGGCACAAGCCAATTATCAGTATGTTAGAGGACATTAGGGTGATTGTGATGACTAAAATAAGGGATAGAAGAAAAAGTGTGCATCAGTGGAAGTGTGATTGGTCTCCTGCATGCATGAAATTGTTTGAGGCAGCTAAATCCGAAGCATTGACATGCAATGTGATTTGGAATGGGGAAGATGGGTATGAAATTGGGGAGTTTGAGGACAAACACACCGTGTCATTGGATAACAGAACTTGTACATGTAGGATGTGGCAATTGACAGGGGTTCCATGTTGCCATGCACTAGCTACATTATTTTACTCTTCATTGGATCCTTTAAGTGTCATTTGCAGCTGGTACCATAAGTCAACCTATATGAAAAGCTATAAACACTCCATCCAGCCGGTTCCAGGCATGAAATTCTGGAATGTTAAAGATTGTGATGGAGTAGAACCTCCTCCAGTGGAAAAAAAGATTGGCAGGCCCAAGAAGCTGAGGGTGAGTGCTCCAAACGAGCCTAGGAAGGGAACCAAATTGTCAAGGGTTGGTCAGCTACAACGTTGTAGCATCTGTAAGAGCTCAAGTCATAAAAAAGGCCAGTGCCCTCAAAGGCCAAGTGAGGTATTCATATGTTTCCCAATATATACTAATGATTATTGGTTTTATTACTTAATGAATAACTTACATACTACTCAGGTGGCACAAGACACTCAAGCTTCAACTTCAACTTTGCCTACCACGGTGAAGACAAAGAGGAGTTCTCAAGGCATGGGCTTGTATATCAATCCTGAAACTGGAAGGAGTGTTCTAAATGTGAGATTTCAGTCTTTATTCTTCATTAGCTTAGATCTAAATTTGCACTAAGACTATGTTGTTCTATGCCATAAAACAGCCCGGGATGTCTGCTTCATTAGTCATAAATGAGGGTAGGTCCATGGAGCCTGAGCCAAACACACGGTTTGCAATACCAAATGAAAGTGAATTGAGGAAGGGCAAGAGAAAACAACATCAGACAGTTGCTGATCCATCAAAGAAGAAGAAGGTGGCCTCAAAGCCATTTAAGGCTCCACGAGGAAAAGAAGAAGAAGTGGTCCTAAGAAGATCCCCAAGAGGGAAAAATATTGCTTCAACTGTGGATTCTACAACTACTAGTTGAAGCATGATATTTCTTCCTCAGTTTACAACAGGCCGAACTTAGTTTTGATGCTTTTCTTTTGTTTATAACTATGGTTTTGAATGATGGTATTTTAGACTGTGATTGGTGATGTATGGTTTTGAATGATGGATATTTGGATGGTGTTGAATGATGGAAGTTTTAGAGACATCAATATGTATGCACTACTAGAAAAACGCTCATAGATAACGGATTTTATCCGTTATCTATGAGCAAAAAAACCGTTGTGTATAGTGGTGTTATCTATTCTATACGTCATACACAACGGTTTCAAAACCGTTATGTATAGTAGCATAGATAACGGTACGATGCGTCATACATAACAGTACGCATCCGTTATCTATAAAGGTTATACATAACGGTTTTTCACCGTTATGTATTAAGATTTTTCCGTTATCTATTAATTTTTTTTTTATTTTTTTTTATTTTTTTTTTATTTTTTTTATCATAGTTAACAGTTTTTTGCACTTTTTATAACGGTTTTAACCGTTATCTTTGATAGAATACATAACGGTTTTTCACCGTTATGTATTAAGATTTTTCCGTTATGTATTAATTTTTTTTTTTATCATAGTTAACAGTTTTTTGCACTTTTTATAACGGTTTTAACCGTTATCTTTGATAGAATACATAACGGTTTTTTGCACTTTTTATAACGGTTTTTTGCATTTTTTATAACGATTTTTACAGTTTTTATAACGATTTTAACCGTTATCTTTGATTAGAATACATAACGGTTTTTTTCACCTTTTATAACAGTTTTTTTGCACTTTTTATAATTGTAGTATATTTTTTAATTTTGCAATTTTTATAAAACGACAAAATGATAAAATCAACAATAACAATTTTATATATCATCCAAAATATTCATACATTACCATCCAAATGAACCAAGTATCAAGTATACATCATCATTGCATATTCGATTCAAAATTGAAAGTACCAACTATCTTATAACTATAACAAAAATCTATCAAACTATGTATTCTAGCACTAAGTCCTCAAGAACTAGTTGCTCTTTCCTGAAATCCTTCTTCCTCATGAAAGTAATCTGCAATAGAGATTTAGTGAAAAATGAAGAATGACCGCTACCTTCAGAATTATTAAAGTGACAAAAACTAAGACATAACAGAAAGCAAACAAAACATAGGGCTAGAAACATTCTCTCCTGGTAAATTAACATTTTCCTCATGGGAACTACAAAATCCCAAACAGCTAAAAGGAGAAACATTATCCTTGCATATTAGGAGTAAAAAGGAAATGTAAAATATAGTAGAAAATCACAACCAAATCAAGTCATACAAATCAAATTTAAATGCCTCAGATTAAAACCAAGCATATCTGCGAAGAACTCACATTTAAAAGCAAAAGATCAGCGACTATGTCGCTAACAGCTTTATTCTTTTCATATAACCATAACAGCTGTATCAAGTTAACAATCCAGACAAAGAAAGCATAGAACACAGGGGAAAAAAAGAGAACACAACATGCATTTGTAGGCCCTAAATTACTAGCTTGTGTTTCGAATGGTATCTTTTCAGCATTCAAAATCTCCCAATTTCACAAAAAGTTAACAGAATAATTGACATCTTTGTTTGAACACAATTTGAAAAAAAAAAAAGCTATATAGTTTAAGAGTTAAACAAACAAGTTGCAACTAAAAACAAGTAAACGTCAACTAAAAACATAAACCCTATGCTATGCACATTCAGATATTTTTGAAGTAAATGTTAATCTGACAAAAGCAAAATGAACTTTTAGTGTAATATATAGATTTAAGATGTCATTTGTCAGTTTTCTCAGTCCAAAAAGAATTAAGTCATAGTTATTAATTACAATTTAGTTATAAGAAACCAAATCTTTTCGCTTTTGGTATGGCACAAAGCACTGTGCATAGTGAATTATCAATCTTAAAAGAATTCAAAAGATCATATAAAACAGAACAGTGCCAAAAGCTACATTTGAAATTTGAGGGGAAAGAAGTACATGAAAGCATACCTAGATGGTTCGTTGCAAATTGCAATTCTATATTGTCATGTGAAAGCATGAAGGGTGTAGCCATAACCCCTGCATTGTTACTTTTAAATAAGAAAAGATGTCAGTATACAGGACACAACAATCTTCATCTAAGAAAAATGCCCTAAAAAGTCTTAAATTATGATGAAACAAAAAAAAGACATAGTGAGTGTTCGAGACCATAGGTATATGTGCTTCAACTTAAGATCATAGATTATAGGAAACTCACATGAGGAGGTGTAAGGGAAGCCTCGAAGAGTTGTATTCCGATGCAAAATTCCTAACAGATGCAAAAGAGGAAAGATCGAGTTCCATAACATCAATTTTAGCATCAGAGAATTCATTGATTATTGTTTCTTTGATCTTTCTAGAGCTCTCCAGATTACGCACTGCCATAATTACACGAACACCACGTAATGCCAGGACTCGAGCAGTTTCTTCTCCAATGCCACTTGTTGCTCCTTATAGACGGACAAGATCAAAGCACAGAAAATCAGAACATTAATACAAGCATCATGATTTCCATCCCTTCCAAGCCACATACTAAGAAAAGTTTTCAGTTCAATCAATAGATATCCACATAAAATTGGTTAGTTCAAGGAATATTGCTACAGCCCTCAATCTTATGGTGTGCTTGGACTCTCATTCATGGATATGCATGTTCAAGCGAAGATGTGAATTTGCAGATTGGATTGAAACCAAAAGACAAAGAAAAAGGAAGCAAACAGCAAACCTTGATTCTAAACTTGCTTTCGGGTACATCTGTGCAGTCAGGTCGCACTTGATAGTAAGAATCGGCTGGAGTTCCTACGTCCTTCCACATTTTTCCCAATTTACACAGAATGATCCTTTCCCTAGAAAACGGTGAAAGAATAAAGGCGGCTTCAGTCTCTTGTAATGATCTCAGATCTCCACACACCTAAAAATCAAACAAGCACAAATTGTAAAAATTCGGACAACAAAGTTCGAATCTCTTACCACAGTCATCCACACTCAACACACATTAGCAAATCGACATCTAAATCCCTGACAAAAAACAAATCAAATCCCTGACTAAATGCCTATCAGATTGATGAATAAAATATCCAGTTTTATCTAAAATCAAATTAAAATAGTGCAGAGCCAGCTTTCATAATTAACTGGAACAGCAAAAGACTGGATACTTAGCATATATACAAAAGAAAGTTCAACATGTCCTCATAGATGCCAATAGACAAACTCTTTACAGCACAGGCAAGACGCTAAAATTGTTCTCTAAAACTATGGACTTCAATGTATACTCTTGTAGGTAACACTTTCATGCTTAACTCAGCTAAAACTCTGACCCTTCGGTGAAACAATATATCATAAAGCAATGAAATTTTGTTTAGCCCCTTCTTTGTGTGTCTTTTTCTTTTTCAATAGTAAGCTCCTTTTGTTTTAATTGCTAAAAGGTGAAGATTTATATAGTTTATGCAGAAACTGAAGCAAGCTCATGAAGTGGATATCCATCAAATATTCAAATGTATATCAAATTACCATCTATTGAAACATATATTGACAAGTAAAGACCTAAGTGAGTAGAAGATAGCATAGAAGCAGCAGTGAGCAGGAAAGCTTACCCGCAGCTGTAGACAACATTATAAATCATATTGGTTCCACTTCGCTCATCTATGATAGGCTCAAAACATTCATACATAACAGAGAAAGTAACAGCCAACTTGGAATTGCTTTCTATCTTTAAGGAACCACAATATACATTCTTCTTTCTGGATAAAATTCCAAAGCAACAAATTCACAATATACGAAACCCCACCCCCGTGGGCTCAGGGCGTTACACTATCCTTCCCTGAGCTCATAGCTCGAAAACCCCCAATTCATCCCTCAGCAAAATAACCAGAACCCAAATCCAACCCCAATCCAGCCTATAAACCACTAAACGATATAAGCTTTAAGCGCCTTAGTGCATAGAGAAAATAGCATGAAGATGCCATCTGCAACACATATGTACACCAAAGAAAACAGCCTGTAATCCAATCAATCTTTGAACAAAATAAGAAATTACCATAAACGAGCTCTCTATGGAAAGAGAAAGGTGGACCGGTGGCATCGTTTCCGCCACTGCTCGCCGGGAGTTGGAGGAGAAAGAGAGGTGATTAGAGAATTAGGGCTTTCCCCCTTTCCTGCCTCGATTATGTGGAGTTGAGAAGAGAACCGGCCGTAGAACACCATCGGCTCGCCGATCCTCGGACCACCAGCAACGATGGGCGGGCTCTAGGTCGCGTAGCTCGCCGGTCTTCCTGAGATGGCGACGGCTGGGTTGTTTCGAACAGAGAAGAACTAGGGCTCAACCAATCGAATAGAGAAGAACTAGGGCGCGGGGCAGCAGCGAGGGTGGGCGGCGACGGGCCGGTGCAGGGCAGCGGCGCCGGCGGCGGAGTTGAGAGGGGAGAGAGGGAGTCGAGAGACAGGATTGGATTCAGCGCGGGATTGGAGAAAATTTTTGAAGAGATTGGGGGAAATTTTGAAGAGAAATAAGGATTTGTCTTTTTCTTTTTTTCACTTTTAATATTCAATTTTTGGTATTTAGATTTCTAATTTAGATTTTTAATAAAAAAAATGTTATGAATTTTTTATTTTTCAAAGTCTATATCTAGGAATAAATTCAAATTTTAGGATAAATAATTTATTTGTTATTTTTTAATATAATATAAGATAATATAATATTATTTTAAAAAAATTAATAAAAAAAATTATACATAACAGTTTTTAAAGACGCTCATACATAACGGTTCAAAAACCGTTGTAAATGACTCTTATACATAACGGTTCAAAAACCGTTGTAAATTACTGTTATAAAAGATGGTCATAGATAACGGTGGCACAACGGTTTTGTAATACCGTTATGTATGCAACTAATAGATAACGCAAAAACATAACGCATTTGTTCAAACCGTTATCTATGCATTTAGATAACAGTACATAGATAACGGATTTTCGCAAAACCGTTATCTATTCCTAAAAGTGCGCTCATACATAACGGTTTTTGAAAAAAACCGTTATCTATTCACTGTTATGTATGTAAACTTTTGTAGTAGTGATGGTTTTATTGCAATTTTTGAATGATGGAATGATATGGTTTGCTTCATCTTGCCTTTCTTCGTCAAAGTTATTCAGCTTTCATTTTATGTTTGAATGATGGATCATTTGTTTACAACATATAATCCAAAATGTGCTTCAATTTCATCTCCAAAACAAAGGGATACATGATCTACAATAGAGTTCATAGAACTTTACAAAGACATGTTAAACTAGTGCAAAATATGCAAATAGCACCCAAGAAGCAAGCAACATTGCAGTAACTAGTCTAACTTTCTTCTTAATTTCGTTTGAATCTGATTTCAAAGCTTGAACAAAATCCCAAAGCTTGACAATTTCCGGCTCCATATCAGTGGGTGCCGAGCTTGAGCTCTCCTTAATCTTCATGAGCTTCAACTCATTGATAACTTCCTTGCCTCTTTCGCTAATTGGTTCATCAAGCCAATAAAAAAAACCACAGTTCTTCGTCTAAAACACGAAATTGCAGATATTTAAAGCAAGAAAGTTCAAAAAATACAAGCTTGATGCAAAATCACAAACATACCTTCCAATTTCGACATCCATAAAACCTCCTACCGGGGTTTTCGTCAGTCCACGATGTCATTATCACAGCCCTCAACCTTCTACCGTCAATTTCGCACGTACAACGCCTGGGATTTTGATTCTCTTCAAACTGACGTCCACCGCGCGATGTGCTTGATCCATAACCACCGGAGACGAAATTCAGACTCATGGCTAAAAATGAAGTCCAACAACACGAAGAAACCCTATTCTAATTTCAGAAAAACCCGAAAGATGATCCGGAATTTGCAACAAATCATCGCCGGCTAGGGTTCTTCGAACGCAAACATATTCCCCAAATAAAAAGGGGGATTTCGGGTAGTTACAAGTGGGACCCACCAAAAAAAGAAAAATAAAAAAAAACTAATAAGTAAACGTCTGTTAAGTGGACGTTAGGTCAAAGGGTTTATTTGTTCAAAATTAATTACGATAGGGGTTTATTTGATACCCCCTTGCCATAGGGTCTGCATTGTAATAAGGGTTTCCACGTTAGGGGCTTATCTGATACTTAACCCTTGTTTTTATATATCAAAGCTAATTGTAAAACATAAACATCCCCTTAGTATTTAAAACGCACACACACACATCCCATCAGAGCAAGAAATACTGATGTTTTTTTGTTTGAAAACCACGAAAAATAATTTATTTCAAATCCCGATGAACAATATCTGTAAGCTAAGACGGGAAATCTTGCTTCCAGATCATTACACCATCAGACCAAACAACGAAATTCGCTAAACAATGGGCGGCCCTATTCGCCTCGCGACGAACATGCCTAAAATAAAAAACAATCCTTTCCTTAGCAAGCACAAATGCGTCAAACAAATCATCACACAAAGAATCTGAGCCCTTGTAATCATCATGGACCACATGCACCGCTAGCATCGAGTCCGAGTATACCACAATCGGGCCAAGATCATTTTCTAAACAAAAGCCAATACCCACCAACATCGCATGCGGCTCACCCATAAAAATCGTCTCTGTCCGCCTAACACGATGCGCCGCAGCAGAGAGCACAGCCCCCTTCCAGTCACGGATAATAAAATCAATACCAGCTGCACCACTCACCTCGTGGAGAGAGAAGTCGACATCAAGGCGAAGGACACCACGGCGGGGAGGTATCCAACGACCATCTCCTTCCTTTGGCAGCAGTCTTTGATAGTCAAGAACTTCAACTTTAGCATTTTGATAAGCTATCAAGTAATGCTCCACACCAGCAAGACTCTCGAGACAAGAAGAGGAGGCTTTACCATGCTTCTTATCACACATCCACCGCCACACACTCCAAAGACACATGCAAAAGATTTCAAAACTCGCCAAACTCTTTTTCTCAAAAATCAATCTGCATATTTCTTCCAGAGAAAGGTTTCTGCAACTCTTTAAAAGTATCCACCAGACCGAACTCTTCCACGCCAAAATAACACAATCACAGAACAACAAATAGTGAACTGTAGATCCCCAATCACGCTTGCACCACGAACAAACCCCGCTGATTGGTAGATGATGACGCACTAAATTCAAATCTGTAGCAATAAGATTTTGAGTAGCACGCCATTGGAAAATCCGAGCTTTCGGAGGAATGTTAGCGAGCCAAACTGAACTCCACCATTTTTTAAGATCGTTAGAAGTGGTAGCTGGATTCGGAGAGTAATATCCAGTGGCAGCAAGATAACCAGATTTAACTGAAAACTGTCATTTCTCATCAAAAATCCAGTACCAGTCGTCATCTAGCTCCAACCGCGACAAAGGAATCTTTTCAATAGCTTGCACCTCAAACGGTAGAAAAGAGTCAGCGAGTTTTGTCAAGTCCCAAACACCATTCACCATGAATTCCTCGACAAGAGTGTCATTAGAATTCTCCAGAAGACACGACGCCATGCCATTGCCGTGAACAGGGATCCACGGATCGAGAAAGGCTTTGGTCGACCTGCCATTTCCAACTCGCCTCCTCAAACCTTGCTTGAGCAAGTCACGACCCCACAGCAGCGATCTCCAAGCATACGAAGAGTTACATGAAGAGTTAGCAGCAAGCAAGTCACCTTGCTTAAAATATCTTCCTCTCAACACCCTTGCCGCCAACGAATTGGGGAACTTAAGCAACCTCCATACCTGCTTTGCCAAAAGAGCTTGGTTAAACAAAGCCAATTTCCGGAAGCCCATTCCACCTTTAGATTTAGGCCAACAAAGCTTATCCCACGTCGACCAATGCAAACGCTTTTCGGACTCCGATTCCCCCCACCAAAAATTCGAGCAAGCTCGTTCAATATCCGCACAAATGGCCATAGGAACCTTGAAGCAACTCATCGTATAGGTAGGAATGGCTTGAATAACTGACTTAATGAGAATCTCCTTACCACCGGCTAAAAACAGCTTATTTTTCTAAGAGCTGATTTTCCTGTAAACTCTTTCTCTAAGAAAATCGAACTGGACTCTCTTTTGGCGCACAATAAAGGTCGGCAGCCCAAGATAAAGAGCGTGTCCCGAAGTCTCGCATATGCCCAACATATCCACCACCATCTTACTATCACGCTTAGAAGTGCAAGGGCTGAAAGAAACAGCTGATTTCTCAAAATTAACTAGCTGTCCCGAAGCCGTCGAGTATAAACCCAATGTTAACAAAGCAATACTTCAAAGCAATTCCAAAATTAAGAAAGATAGAAGATATATTGATTTGCCGAATAGATGGTTTAATTATGCGCTAAAAAATTACTTAAGAACCTTGAGTTCCCAATAATAATACTTAATCCTTAATTTACCAAACTACAAGTAAATTTTTAAAGTGATGTTCAAAATTTAAAATGGAGATTATACATATGTTGTGATTTGTTTTGCAATTAACCCTAATTACTATCCTATATGATTTGTTTATGAATTACTTCGATACCAATTTTCACCAATTCCTTAATTTATATGACTTTAATTAATTAACCAAAACATGCTTAAATTTAATTGAAACATATGTGCCTAAAAGGGATAGAGTTTTTATTATGAACTAAAGAGGGAAACAAAAACACTAATTAAATCCCCAAATACAAGTAATCAAAAGTAAGTGATTTGAATATACGTGAAAAAAACTTAGGGAAAGAACACTAGTTATTCAACAATTCAAAGAGTAATAAACTCATTTGAAAGTTGTAGAAAAACAAAAGAGGGGGAGATCTGAATTAGGGTTTCTAAAATCGGGAACATTTCGCCCTATTTCCCAATTAAATGTTAGAAGCTAGCTGCAACTTAATAGCTTATATAGGGTTTCATGAAAGTCTTCAAGAATCAAGATCTTCATTTCAAAAATATATATATCTAAGGACAAAGAAAAACTATTTAACATAAAATAAAATAAAACTTACCTTGATTAGTGACATGATGATCCATCGCAGATAGACATAGATCAGGTAAAGAAAATGACAAAAATTGGCTGACAGAAGATGAGAGAGCACAAATCTAATCATACATAAAGATTATTTAAATCACGATTCTTCATTAATGATATATACATATTGTGTATACTTAGTTGTGCTCTATATCTTCTGTCAACGCGACTTCAAGAAAAGCTGGGCATCCAAACAGGGCCTTTATGTAATTGTGCCTACAAACAAGGAACCAATATGAACACAAAATATTTTGTTCTAGAATTTAAAGATTAAAAGGGTCTGGTAAAATCTTGAATGAACGTGTTTCCAAAGTGGCCCCTTTTATTAGTAGAGATAATTATGACCGAAAGAAATGTTTTTAAAAAAGAAGAAGAAGAAGAAAACAGAAATTTGAAAAGAAGGGTTAGCTTGTTTATGACCTATTCACAATTGTATGGATGAGAGGAGAGGGTTTTCTAGGTGGGACCCAAATCTCATGGTTAAATAGCAACAGTTATTTGGATTTTTTATTTTTGATGATTGTGACATTTATATTGTACGCGACATGATCTTGAAACAATTGCATGCAGAGACGGATCTATTGTATGGCTGCACTGGGCTTCAGCCCAGTGCAAGCCCAATATTGCCTCTTATATATATATATATATATATATATATATATATATATCTAATGTCTATATATATATAGACATTAGATATATATAATGTCTATATATATATATATCTAATGTCTATATAAAACATCCCATATCCAGCCCACCCCAACTTAAAAGAAGAAAAAAAAAATTCTAACATATGGAATTAAAGGTTGCGGCGCAAGTCAACGAAAGATGACTTAATTAAACTAATTAGGGCACGGATTTTAAGTAATATATTAGCAGCAAGCAATAGCAATAGCTAATTTAAAAAAGCAATATCAATACCGCTTCAAAAAAATAAAGCAATAGCTAATAGTTGTCGTCTGAGTCTGTCTCGCACAAATTCTTTAATTTGACAATTCTCCATCATCTCAGCAACAAGCCAACAACAAGCAACAAACAAGTTTGACAATTACGGTATGTAATTAAATTCTAACTTAGAATTAATATTGAAATTGTATTTATTTTTATTGAATTTAATTTCATGATACTGAAAATTGAAATAGAGAAAATAATTTATAATTAATCATTGAAACACTCCTATTTAATTTGTAATTGTTAGTTTCGATACATATAAGCAAACATTATAAAACTTTTAATTTTTTATTTTTAAATTTCTTGTGGTAATTTAGATGGAGCACCAACATATTACAAAGAAAGAAAGGACTTATATCATCTTTCTTTAAGAAACATGATCGTCAAGATACTCAAGACAATGAAGGTAGATCAGAACCTTCAACCACAGCTGCCCAAAATCAAACTAATCTATCTCCATCAACTCCTGTAGAGCAAAATCCAGTCACATGTATTGAGCGTGATCCAGGTAAAAGAAAACAATTGTGTGAATATTCTGTTAATGCACGAGATGATATAAGACGTGCATATCTCAAAGCTGGGCCTTATCAACCGAAATTGGAAGTGTATCCTGTTACAAAGTTTGGCACTCAAAATCGTAGTTTTCAGAAGAGATGGTTTGATAAGTTCCATTGGTTGGAGTATTCTCTTTCTACAAACAAAGCATATTGTTTCTATTGTTTTATTTTCATCAGTGATGTTAATATGCCTGGCTCTTATGCATTAGTCAATGAAGGATTTGACAACTGGAAAAGAATAAATCAAGGAAATAAGTGCGCATTTCTTACTCATGTTGGTTCGACAGCTACATCACCACATACTATGTGCTTAAGACGTGCTAAAGATTTGATGAGACCAATTGGGCATATAGACAAAGTGATGCATTCTCAATCAATTATTGAGAAACAGAGGAATCGACTGCGCTTGAAGACCTCGATCACAAGTCTTCGATGGCTCGCACTTCAAGGTTGTGCTTTTAGAGGTCATGATAAGTCATCATCTTCATCCAATCGTGGGAATTTTATTGAATTTGTGAAGGCTTTTGTAAATATGAATACAGAAGTTAATGAAGTTGTTCTTGATAATGCTCCGAAAAATGCTCAATATATTGCTCCAGAAATTCAGAAAGAGCTTCTGAATATAATGGCCAATAGAGTACGGCAAATGATTAGTCAAGAAGTTGGAGATAAATATTTTTGTATTCTTGTTGACGAAGCACAAGATATCTCCAAGCAAGAGCAAATGACCATTATCTTGAGGTTTGTGAATGATCATGGAATTTTGACTGAACGTTTTTTTTTGCAATTAAAAGCGTTAGCGACACTACTTCAATAAATTTGAAAAAAGAGATATGTCGTGTTTTTTCTCATCATGATCTGCAGGTAGAGAAAATTAGAGGTAAGGGATATGATGGTGCTAGTAATATGCGTGGTTCATGGAATGGACTTCAGGCATTATTTCTTAGAGATTGTCCATATGCCTATTATATTCATTGCTTTGCCCATCGTCCACAGTTGGCAATAGTTTCTGCAGCTAAAGATATTGGTGTTGTTTGGGAGTTCATTTCTCACTTGGATAATGTTGTTAACATTATAACTTCTTCACCCAAGCGTGTATCTCAACTGCACGTTGCTCAAAGACACGAAATTAAGAGTTTATTGGCTGCAGAAGAACTTGATTCTGGAAGTGGTGTCAATCAAATTGGTAATTTGCAGCGAGCTGGAGCTACTCGTTGGAGTTCACACTACAACTCCGTGAGGAGTTTGATAGGTATGTATGCTGCAACTTGTAAAGTGTTTGAAAGTCTTATTGAACATTCTCAGAATGGAAGATCTAAAGCAGAAGTTCAAGGAGTTTACAAAAATATGGCAAGCTTTGAATTTGTATTCACACTACATCTAATGCATAGGATTATGAGAGTTACTGACTCTCTTTGTCAGATTCTTCAAAGAAAAGTTCAAGATATTTTGGCTGCTATTGCATTTGTCTCTACTACTAAAACTATTCTTCAAGAATTGAGAGAAAGTGGATGGGAAGAATTTCTCGAAGAAGTCAAGGTTTTTTGCTTGAGGAATGATATTGATGCACCCAATTTGGATTCTCCATATAAGGTTGGTCGTTCTCGTGGGCAAACTACAATTGAACATCATTACCATTTTGATGTTTTCAATGGAGCAATAGATTACATCTTGATGGAGTTGAATACAAGATTTGATGATGTGTCAGTTGAATTGCTTTCTCTTAGTGTGGCTTTAGATCCTAAAAACTCTTTCGAATCATTCAATAGTGATAAATATTTGCAAGCTTGCAAGGAAATTCTATCCTGAAGATTTCACTGATCAAGATATTATTTCGTTAGAGTATGAGTTGGGACATTATAAGCACGATGTGATTGTGATGCAGGAGTTTCAAGTTTCTACACTGGTTGAGTTGAGTCAACTACTTATTAAGAGTGGAAAATCGAAGGTCTATGTTATGTTAACTAGACTAATTCATCTAATTTTGACATTGCCTGTTTCTACTGCTACAACTGAACGAGCATTTTCTGCAATGAAGTATGTGAAGACGGCACTTCGTAACAAGATGGGAGATGATTTGCTTGAAGATTCGTTGATGCTTTATATTGAGAGAGATTTTGTTAAAGATGTAGATATAGATTCAATTATTGATGAAATTTACGTATTGAAGTCACGTAGGGCACAACTTATGTGAACATTAAAAATTCTTGATATTCATAAAATTTATTGAGTTGAAGTATTTATTTTTCAGCCCACCCCATTATTAAATCCTGGATCCGCCCCTGATTGAATGCACACCACTAACTTCCGATAATATAGATTTTATTTACAGTGACATCAAAAACCTAATTAATGTGTATTACAACAAATATTAAAAAATGCAAAACACAATAATTATTTCCGCTATAATTTTTATTTTGAGTAATGTTCGTAAGGTGTTTGGCTGACCTTATAAGCTTTTCAAAACTAATCATAATTGTCTTCTTCAAAGTATATGACAAAATAAATTTCTAAACAAATTATAAGTTCTAAGAACTTATGATTAAGTTCCTAAAAAAATATATTCATCTACCTCAATTCATTTTATTATAATTTTATGTACAACAATCATTTTACAAATATTATTCAATTATAATTTGTTATTTTCATCATATACCACTTCAAATTCATTTCTCTTCGATTTTCTATCTCTAATAAATATTTTCTCTTTAGCAAAAAAATTCTCTCTATAACTTATAAATTCAATTATCCAAACATTTTGACAATTTTGTAAACTTTTAAAAACTTACATCTTATAAGCTGTTGAAACTTATAAGCTCGTCAAACACGACTAGATTTCAAGTTACCACAAGATCCTCTAAATAAAAAATATATAAATTAATTAATAATTAGTTTTATAACTACTATAACTATATACATATCTTGTTAATACTTACAAAAATAAACAAAATTTGTCTTAATTTTTACAATATATATATAGTTGACCCGATCAAATCTTGAATTCCTATCTTTGGGCGTGGATGAGAGGAGGAGTTCGTCAAAATATTTCATAAGAATCCCACTTTATAGGTCGAAATCGCCCTAGTATAGTTATTCTCGTTAAAACGAAAATTTCTTCAGTCTCGTCTTATAATGGAGTTATAAATTAAGTAAAATAAATTTAAATGGTGGAGATATTGTCACACCCCAATTCTTGAAACAATAACTATAACTGGGGTACGACTAATCATCTTAATGAACAAGGAAAAACCTTGTAAAATCCGAATGAAAGGGATAACAATCGGGCTTAGCCCCTTTGGGTGAAGAAAGACAGGTATTCAAGTGATACGAATCAATCAACAGACATAATAACTTCAGGATCACAAGTTTAGTGTCATGCTTCAGATAACCAACATTCACTGATCGAAATACTTGAGAGTCAATAGTCTAGGCTCAACAAACGATATTGTTTAGAGTCACAACATAATAGGTCTTTAGTTAAGGAACAAAAGACAGATACTGGCTAGTTCTGCAGCGGAAATCAAAATAAGGAGTTGAACTCTAGCCTCAGCTCCGCCCCGTCATCACCCGCCATTAACCTGAAAACATTTGAAAGTATTTTTGGGCTAAGTACTAATGTACTTAGTGGGCTGCAACTTTTAAAACATTTCACAATCTATAAGAGCAGTTTATCCAATCTTACTGACATGACATAGAAGGTTTTAAAGAGAAATAACTTCTATGCATGTTAAAACATTTCATATATATATATATATATATATATATATATATATATATATATATATATATATCTTTGATTGCGCGCAGTTGTCACACTCTATTCTGTTACTCGCTGTGATCCCGGGCCTTTTAGCCACCGACGGATCTCTGTCTCCCGCTGGCTTGGACTGAGGGCGTAACCCAACCAAGTTTACTTTGACCTCGGGATGCTACCCAGGCAGGCCTCTTATTTCTCATGCTCCGGAACACATCCAGCCGAGCACCCTTATAACGCCTCTGGTTAGAGCCCGATGGAGATCAACCCACCGAGTCAACTAACAAGTGTACACAATTCTCAAACAACGTATTAAGTCATAAGAGAACCTCAATTGATTAACTGCGCGAGCCTTAAACATGGTAGAGTGCACAAAAATATTTATTGGATAAACAGTTTATATTTCACGAATATTTAAGCTCATTAGCTCAATCATACATTTGGAAAATAAGCCCACCTGTATAGGTAAAGCCTGTCGTTTAATCTTATCTCTGAATCGGAATAGCGGTGCTAATCCTCCTGTTGCTCAAAGCCTACAAGAAATCTATTCTTAATAGGTCTCCTTGAATCTAATCTTAAGTCACGGTGAAGTGCTTAATATTCTATGATTCACTTAGCCGGGTTTTCAAAATTTAAAGAATAAATAATTGAAAACATTTCTCTTGAGTTAAGAACACCAACAATATTCTTACTCGACTTTCTTTAATAATTAAAATTATAAATAAAACCAATTAAACAAATGATTGGGCAGCCCATGATTTAAAATAATCAGAGGCCCAGCTGAAAATTTAAAACAAAGGCCCAAAACTCAAGTAAAAATCGGCCCAAGACTCTACTTCAGCCCTAGCCCAACACCCAACTTTTTCCTCCTTCTTCCCCTTCATCAGTTACGCACACACTCACGCTTCAGTCTCTCTCTTTCTCTCGGACTCACGGCCGCGTGCCACCATCCCCGGCAACGAGCGCCGCTCCGGAACACCTCTCCCTCGAACCCCTGTCACTCCCCCTGTTCTCTCTCCTCCTTGGCGATGATGAAAACGCCGCCGCCTCCCTCGGCCTCTCCCTCTCTTGGCCCGTTTCCAGCGACTGCAGCAGCAAGCTGCCGCCGACTGCAACCCCCTCTCTTTTCCCCCGTCCGTGGTCGAGCGACAATGGCAGGGCCGTCGCGCCCTGGCCTCCCTCTGAAAGCTCAATCACCACCCCAGCCCCTGTTCCCGATGGCCGACGACCCCCAGGCCGCCGCCGTCCTGACCTCGACGCAACTCAACCCAATCCAGCCCACCTTTTTCTCTCCAACCGTGGCCGGGTAGCAGCGACACAGCCGCCGTGCCCTGCCTCCCTCGACTCTCGACTCGACAGCAATCACAAACCAAGTTCAAGACTCAACCTTTATTCCTTCTTTTAAAAAAAATAAACATGCTTGTAAAATTATATACGAACAGAGTGTATGCATATGAATAAAGTTTGCATCTTTACAATTTCTTGCAAAAACTTATACTGGTATGTTGGTTTACTGGAATGACACCATTGATATGCTTGAATTTACAGTTGAGTAAATGAGATAAGGGCTCAAGAGGGAACCTTAAGAGGTTTCGGTTGAGATTCGTTCTGTTGTTGCTTGAATGAGGAGTTGCTGGTTTAACTTCTTACAGAAGGGATAATGAATGTGCCGAGAAGGGTGGAGTAATCTCATCAATGGTGTTGGGTGATGACAGTCGAGAGAGGAGAGAGAGAAGAGAGAGGAAAGAGACGTTTGTTATGAGGGATGAAAGAGAAAGGTGTTGTTTTATTTAACCCCAATTACTTAGCCATCAAGTATTGGATAAATAACAAATGCTTAATTATCCACTTGCATAAAATATCTTATCCGTTAACTATGTTTATCCACTTGCTTTGACTTCTCTCTCTCTAAAGTTAGTTCCGCACCGGAGCAGAGAAATGCTCGCCAGTGCAGAGGAATGCTCGCCAGTACAGCGGAATGCTCGCCAGTACAGCGGAATGCTCGGCAGAGGGTTCACTCGCTAGAGGAATCACTCGGCAGAGGAATCACTCGCCAGAGGAATCACTCGCCAGAGGGTTCGCTCGCCAGAGGAATCACTTGCCAGAGGAATCACTTGGCAGAGGATTCACTCGCCAGAGAAATCACTCGACAGAGGGTTCGCTCGCCAGAGGAATCACTCAGCAGAGGAATCACTCGCCAGAGGAATCACTCGGCAGAGGGTTCGCTCGCCAGAGGAATCACCCGACAGAGGAATCACTCGCCAGAGGAATCACTCGGCAGAGAAATCACTCGCCAGAGGATTCGCTCGCCAGAGGAATCACTTGCCAGAGGAATCACTCTCGTATTTAAATTAATATGCAATGCACAAAATAAAATTTAAATAACTTGAAAATTTACAAATGCTTTCGTAAATCATTTTTGTTGGAATTAAATAAATTCTTTTTTTCTCAATCCGGCGTGAATCATCTTAAATCTAAGTTCCAAATTATTCTAAACTTAGCTCGAGAAAACGGGGTATTACATCCCTCCCTCCTTAAAGAAAATTTCGTCCCCGAAATTACATACCTTGGTAATCTAGCTCGGGATACTTGACTTTCATTGAATCTTCAAGTTCCCATGTGGCCTCTTTCATCCCGTGATGGTTCCACTTCACTTTAACGAGAATGATGTTCTTGTTACGTAAAACTTGAACCTTGCGATCAAGTATCTGGACTGGTTTCTCTTCATAACTTAAGTCCTGGGCTAGGACTACTTCATCATGCTTAATCACATGTTTTGGATCGAACACATACTTTCTTAACTGAGAGACATGAAACACATTGTGCACGTCTCCAATACTGGGCGGCAATGCCAACCTATAGGCTACAGGGCCTATCTTATCTAGGATCTCAAAAGGTCCTATATAACGGGGTCGTAACTTGCCCCTCTTTCCGAAACGTATAACTCCATTTGAGGGAGAAACTTTGAGGAAAACTCGATCCCCAACATTGAATTCTAACTCCGATCGGCGTTTATCGGCGTAAGACTTTTGTCTATCTTGAGCTTCTTTGATTCTTCGCTTGATGCGGTCGACCTTCTCAACCATCTGTTGGATCAGTTTAAGACCTAACAACTTTCTTTCACCTACTTCATCTTAGTAAAGTGGTGAACTACATTTTCGACCATATAAGGCCTCATCTGGATCCTTCCAAATGTTGCTTGATAACTGTTGTTATAAGTAAATTCTACGAGAGGTAACAAATCCTCCCAACTTCTACCTTTGTCTGCGACAATCGTTCGCAACGAATGTTTTTTTTTTGAATCTGAATTGTTCTTTCTGACTGTCCGTCAGTCTGAGGATGGTACGTTGTGCTGAAAATTAGTTGAGTGCTCATGGCTTCTTGTAAACTTTTCCAGAAACGCGATGTGAATCTGGTGTCACGATCTGACGTGATAGATACAGGTACACCGTGAAGGCGTACTATCTCTTTGACATCTAACTTTGCAAGTTTCTCCAATCCAAAAGTCATTTGAATTGGCAGAAAGTGCGCTGTCTTTGATAGTCGGTCCACTATGACCCAAATTGCAGTGTTTCCACATGCCGACTTTGGTAGGCTCACTACGAAGTCCATGTTGATGTGCTCCCACTTCCACTCGGGGATTGGTAATGGTTGCAGCATTCCATACGGCCTCTGATGCGCGGCCTTCACTTGTTGACAAGCGAGACATCGCTCCACAAACAAGGCTACATCTTTTTTCATTTCTTTCCACCAGAAAATTTTCTTTAAATCCTGGTACATCTTTGTGCTGCCTGGATGTGTAGTGTAAGGAGTATCATGAGCCTCGCTCATAATCTCGTTCTTTAACTCTTCATTGTATGGTACACACAACCCTTTACCAACCAAAAGTGTGTTATTCTTTGCTTCAGTGAATCCTTTCGTTTCATTCGTTCTTGCGGCAAGACGCATCTTCTCCAAGAACCAATCTTCTCTTTGTGCTTGCACAATTCTTTCTCTCAAATAAGGTTTAGCTGTTAGCGCAGCTACACAACCCGATGCTAAAACTGGGGGATAAACAATTTCTAAACTGAGTGAGACGAAGTCACGATTCAGTTCATTTTGTTGGGTGATAAAATACCCTAGCTTAGCCTTCGTCTTTCGACTCCGGGCGTCAACTACTACATTCGCTTTTCCTGGATGGTAACTGATGGTGCAATCGTAATCATTTACTAATTCGAGCCATCTTCGTTGTCTCATGTTCAAATCCTTTTGTTCGAAGAAGTACTTCAAACTCTTATGATCTGTAAAGATCTCACACCTAACTCCATAGAGGTAGTGTCTCCAAATCTTCAGCGCGTGCACGACGGCTGCTAGTTCTAAATCATGAGTTGGGTAGTTAAGCTCATGGGGCTTCAATTGACGAGGCGCATATGCTATCACATTCTGATTTTGCATCAACACGCAACCCGATCCTAGTTTCGAGGCATCAGTGTACGCCACGAATTCTTCATTCTCTTCTGGTATTGCTAACACTGGTACAGTAGTCAGCCTAGTCTTGAGCTCCTTAAAATTTTGTTCGCATGCTTCAGACCAAACGTATTTAGTCCATTTTCTCAGAAGCTGAGCCGTTGGCCTAGCCAATTTCAAGAATCCTTCGATGAACCTTATGTTGTAACCTGCTAGACCGAGAAAACTTCTGATCTCATTGACATTTGATGGTGCCTTCCATTCCTTGACTGCTTCGACCTTGGCGGGGTCTACTTTGATTCCTTCAGTCGACACTTTATGACCGAGAAACATAACTTCCTTTAACCAAAATTCACACTTGTTGAATTTGGTAAACCATTACTCATTACGCAGGGTTTTGAGTACGATGCGTAAGTGCTCTTTATGTTGTTCTTCGGTCTTAGAGTATACGAGGATGTCGTCGATGAACACTAAGACAAATCTATCGAGATACTGATGGAAAACTCTGTTCATTAGGTCCATGAAGACTGCTGGGGCATTCGTTAGATCGAAGGGCATTACTGTGAACTTGTAAAGTCCATAACGCGTTCGAAATGCTGTCTTTGGGATGTCTTCTCTTTTCATCCTGAGTTGGTGGTAACCAGATCTTAGGTCAATCTTGGGAAACACACCGACTCCTCTCAGCTGTTTTAACAGGTCGTCTATCCTCGGAAGATGATATCTATTCTTATGAGCTTGCTTCAACTTCTTATAATCAATACACATCCTTAGTGTATCATCTTTTCTTTGACATCTTGAATTAGTGCTCCCCATAGTGACATACTATGTTGCATGAAACTAGGTCTGGTGAAAATTTGGTAATTCATTGGGAAAAATATCTTTGTACTCTCAAATCTGTTGAACTTCCTTAATTGTTTCCTTCGTCCTAAGTCACCTTTTCAGATTGACCAGGGAATTCTAACATCAAACTTTTCTCATCGTCTTCGTAACTTTCACTTCGAGGATTAATGGCACTCCTTCAGCCATGTAAGCTCATTTTCCCATTTCCAAATGGTTATTTAATAGGGGTTTCTAAGTTTCCATTGTGGTGGCGTTCCAACTTTATTCTTGCTGTAGCTTCTGGCACTTTAGCCAAAGCATTCACTCTCTTAGCTTGAGCCTACTAGCCTTGGGGTTGGGTTATACCTTAAGTTTAGTTCTAGTGCTTTCCTTCCATTTAAGGATTTCCTCCATTTCTTTCATTCCATTTCCTTTTTCTTTACCTCCATCTTGAGGTGGTGTACATATCTTGTTTGTGCGTGAACTTTTTCCTTCTCCAATTGTTGTAGTGACTCGGTGGTGAGAGTCTCGTTCATTGCTTGTTCCTTCGTAATATCTTCCTAGTTTACTAGGGGAATTGAAAATCTCATGCCGCGATTCATTTATGAACTCCTTTACGCATTTCTCATTATTGTCCACCATGTGGACCACATATTGACAGCTGGTTGAAAACTTCATCATACTCACTACCTGCTCCAGTTCTTCGCTTGAGATTCCAAAAATCGCTTTGATTACTAAAAAACAGCTTGATACTTAGTGCATCGTTCTAATGGTTGAAAACTAACGACAAACTGAGTAATTCTAATCGCTACTATACTTATCGTAATAAAAGGATATTATATGGTGACAACTATATAGTGCGAGTCTATATATATTGGGATGATGCTTTACCTCGAGATCAAAAATCTGAATTGGCAATCACCAAGATCTTAGTCATGTGGGCTGGCCAGACCCGACAAAACAAATCACTCAGTCAAATGGGAGCTTCGTCCCTAATCATGTCAACTTCTTATTCATGTAAGGCTCTGGTCAAACTTCTAACTTTAAAACACTTACTAACAAGTACTTCATCCTCAGTTACTGATACCATGAAAGTCCATTCTATGTCGTTCTAGCAAAGCTATCACGACTAACATCATAATCATAAGCAACATAAGTTCTTATGTGAAAAACTTAATCTCACCGCTATTGAAATAGCTCAAGTGAATCCTTAGTCTTAAGGCATTGCCTCTATGTTGTAACATATCTATGTTAAACATTTCTATCTTACCAATCCTTACTTAAATCGATCAAGCGGTGCTATCACGATTAACATTCTCAAGGCATTCTTGGGTGGTACTCAAACGGTTTGTAAGAGGACCCATCATTCTAATCGTATAGGCAGCTAGCCTAAAACGACAATATAAAGCTTTCTCATTCATTCATTCATACTTCTGTTTCTTTTGAAACCTTAACATATATGGACATTTAAAGTCCCTTTCATGAAAACTTTGCTTGTGCCGGAAAGATTCAAGGAATCTAACTCGACCATACATCTGGTATTCGTGAAAGGCTTGATAGTCCTAAACACGACTTTAACTCATCTTATCGTTAAGGGCTCGGGTTGTCCCAAACATGATACTTGCTTATCTTATCGTTAAGGGCTCGGGTTGTCCCAAACACGATACTTGCTTATCTTATCGTTAAGGGCTCGTGTTGTCCCAAACACGATACTTAGCTGGTTACATGAGTCAAAGACCCAAAATAACAATATGAAAGCGATTAGCAATTCATAACTTATAGCATATGGAAAGCGGTAAGCAATTCACATAGCATCATTTACTGAAAGCGCGCACTTCTTGGAAACTCTTCAATCATTTAATATCTTTGAAACTTTGAAATCGTACCTTTTTCTTGCGGCAGTGTGACGGCGAGCTGAGGTTCAACAACTTTCTTAGAAGTCTAGAGGTACTAATCTAGACTCGACATTAGAAATTCTTGGTTATCAGAGACATGAAAGAAAACTTATGCTCTGATACCACTCTGTCACACCCCAATTATTGAAACAATAACTATAACTGGGGTACGACTAATCATCTCAATGAACAAGGAAAAACCCTTGTAAAATCCGAATGAAAGGGATAACAATCAGGCTTAGCCCCTTTGGGTGAAGAAAGACATGTATTCAAGTGATACGAATCAATCAACAGACATAATAACTTCAGGATCACAAGTTTAGTGTCATGCTTCAGATAACCAACATTCACTGATCGAAATACTTGAGAGTCAATAGTCTAGGCTCAACAAACGATATTGTTTAGAGTCACAACATAATAGGTCTTTAGTTAAGGAACAAAAGACAGATACTGGCTAGTTCTGCAGCGGAAATCAAAATAAGGAGTTGAACTCTAGCCTCAGCTCCGCCCCGTCATCACCCGCCATTAACCTGAAAATATTTGAAAGTATTTTTGGGCTAAGTACTAATGTACTTAGTGGGCTGCAACTTTTAAAACATTTCACAATCTATAAGAGCAGTTTATCCAATCTTACTGACATGGTAGGTCATAAGAGAACCTCAATTGATTAACTGCGCGAGCCTTAAACATGGTAGAGTGCACAAAAATATTTATTGGATAAATAGTTTATATTTCACGAATATTTAAGCTCATTAGCTCAATCATACATTTGGAAAATAAGCCCACCTGTATAGGCAAAGCCTGTCGTTTAATCTTATCTCTGAATCGGAATAGCGGTGCTAATCCACCTGTTGCTCAAAGCCTACAAGAAATCTATTATCAATAGGTCTCCTTGAATCTAATCTTAAGTCACGGTGAAGTGCTTAATATTCTATGATTCACTTAGCCGGGTTTTCAAAATTTAAAGAATAAATAATTGAAAACATTTATCTTGAGTTAAGAACACCAACAATATTCTTACTCGACTTTATTTAATAATTGAAATTATAAATAAAATCAATTAAACAAATGATTGGGCAGCCCATGATTTAAAATAATCAGAGGCCCAGCTGAAAATTTAAAACAAAGGCCCAAAACTCAAGTAAAAATCGGCCCAAGACTCTACTTCAGCCCTAGCCCAACACCCAACCTTTTCCTCCTTCTTCCCCTTCATCAGTTACGCACACACTCACGCTTCAGTCTCTCTCTTTCTCTCGGACTCACGGCCGCGTGCCACCACCCCTGGCAACGAGCGCCGCTCTGGAACACCTCTCCCTCGAACCCCTGTCACTCCCCCTGTTCTCTCTCCTCCTTGGCGACGACGAAAACGCCGCCGCCTCCCTCGGCCTCTCTCTCTCTCTTGGCCCGTTTCCAGCGACTGCAGCAGCAAGCTGCCGCCGACTGCAACCCCCTCTCTTTCCCCCCGTCCGTGGTCGAGCGACAACGGCAGGGCCGTCGCGCCCTGGCCTCCCTCTGAAAGCTCAATCACCGCCCCAGCCCCTGTTCCCGATGGCCGACGACCCCCAGGCCGCCGCCGTCCTGACCTCAACGCAACTCAACCCAATCCAGCCCACCTTTTTCTCTCCAACCGTGACCGGGCAGCAGCGGCACAGCCGCCGTGCCCTGCCTCCCTCGACTCTCGACTCGACAGCAATCACAAACCAAGTTCAAGACTCAACCTTTCTTCCTTCTTTTAAAAAAAATAAACATGCTTGTAAAATTATATACGAACAGAGTGTATGCATATGAATAAAGTTTGCATCTTTACAATTTCTTGCAAAAACTTATACTGGTATGTTGGTTTACTGGAATGACACCATTGATATGCTTGAATTTACAGTTGAGTAAATGAGATAAGGGCTCAAGAGGGAACCTTAAGAGGTTTCGGTTGAGATTCGTTCTGTTGTTGCTTGAATGAGGAGTTGATGGTTTAACTTCTTACAGAAGGGATAATGAATGTGCCGAGAAGGGTGGAGTAATCTCATCAATGGTGTTGGGTGATGACAGTCGAGAGAGGAGAGAGAGAAGAGAGAGGAAAAAGACGTCTGTTATGAGGGATGAAAGAGAAAGGTGTTGTTTTATTTAATCCCAATTACTTAGCCATCAAGTATTGGATAAATAACACATGCTTAATTATCCACTTGCATAAAATATCTTATCCGTTAACTATGTTATCCACTTGCTTTGACTTCTCTCTCTCTAAAGTTAGTTCCGCACCGGAGCAGAGAAATGCTCGCCAGTGCAGAGGAATCACTTGCCAGAGGAATCACTCGGCAGAGGATTCACTCGCCAGAGAAATCACTCGGAAGAGGGTTCGCTCGCGAGAGGAATCACTCGGCAGAGGAATCACTCGCCAGAGGAATCACTCGGCAGAGGGTTCGCTCGCCAGAGGAATCACCCGGCAGAGGAATCACTCGCCAGAGGAATCACTCGGTAGAGAAATCACTCGCCAGAGGATTCGCTCGCCAGAGGAATCACTTGCCAGAGGAATCACTCTCGTATTTAAATTAATATGCAATGCACAAAATAAAATTTAAATAACTTGAAAATTTACAAATGCTTTCGTAAATCATTTTTGTTGGAATTAAATAAAATCTTTTTTTTTCTCAATCCGGCGTGAATCATCTTAAATCTAAGTTCCAAATTATTCTAAACTTAGCTCGAGGAAACGGGGTATTACAGATATTGAGGATATTGAGATATTTCCAAGTTTTAGTTCATATTTTAATAAACGAGGGGTTAGCTTACACTATCTTTGTTTCATTTGATTGGGCATATTTTCATTTGCGGACTGTTTCACTTGCACTTGACTTGTTTCATAATTAGGTATCACTTTTAATTATATTCTCCGCATCCCAAGAAAATTGGCCTATATTTTATTTTATTTTTTTGAGCCGTCTTATTTAAGTGGTCTATTTTCATAAATAAAAAAATTTAACCTTTAAAAAAATGTAGACCCTATCATTTTTAATTGGGTTAATAGCCAGAAAATACACGAACTATCACGAGATTTGCATATTGCACATCACCTTTAAAATTAGCTACAGAATACATCACTTTTTAATTTAGTTGTAAATTGCACACGCGTTGACCACCACCTTGATC
The DNA here is from genome assembly GCF_028751815.1 of Salvia miltiorrhiza. NCBI lineage: Eukaryota > Viridiplantae > Streptophyta > Magnoliopsida > Lamiales > Lamiaceae > Salvia > Salvia miltiorrhiza. Next base: position 50,190 of record NW_026651532.1, read on the forward strand.
GGTGTTGACGTGGCTCCCGAAATTTTCAGACGTGGACTCACCGGCATTCAAAACAACATCGTTTAGAATGAATATAAATTTAAAAAAAAGGAAAACATCCCCAAACCTCGTCTGCACCTTCTTCCCCAAATCTTGTCTGCACCTTCATCCCCAAATCTCGTCTGCACCTTCTTCCCGTTTGCACCTTCATCCCCAAATCTCCTAGGTCTTAAGTAGGCGTATTTGAGGTCGGAGAGGGCGGCCTTGGCAGTCGGCATTGTAGGGAAACTGGGCCATTTGGCGCTCGGCGTAGGCGGCCTTGGCGTTGGAGATGGTGGCGAAGAGCTTGGCGACGAAGGCTTCCATGGCGGAGCAGTTCCTGCAATCCTCCTTTGCTGCGAAAACCCTAGATCCGAAGCAGGTTGTTCTCGTTGGTTCTTCAGGGGCGGCGGCGAGCCACCGTCGCTATTGCCATGAATTGAGGACGGAGCCGTCCTTGAAAGTGCACTGGAGAACCTTTGAATCGGAAGGGAAGGCCGTCCTTGGAAAGGGAAGGGGAAGGGGAGGCCGTTGTTTTTAATCGAAAGGGAAAGGAGAAGCTTTGAATCGGAAGGGAAGGCCGCCCTTGCAAGTGCACTGGAAAACCTTTGAATCGGAAGTACACTGGTTCAGCCTTTGAATCGGAAGGGGAGGCCGGTGATGGCTCGCCGGATTTTGGAAATGGTGACGCTGGAAAATCTTTTAGGATTTTTTTTTTAGAAATTCTTCAAAATATTAAAACGATGTCGTTTTGCACACGTGGCTTGCCAGCGTGTAAAAAAACCACGTGGTTGTCCATGTCATCGCCAGTCAAGCTTAAGAGTTGCCGGAATCTTCGTCGTGTGCAATTTGCAACAAAATTAAAAGGTGATGTATTCTGAGGCTATTTTTGAAGGTCATGTGCAATTTGCAAATTTCATGAAAGTTCGTGTATTTATTGGCTATTAACCCTTTTTAATTACTCCCTCCGTCCCAGCTTTTTGTATCCACTTTTAGTTGTATTTACAAAAAGCTGGGACGGAGGGAGTAATTTACACATTCTCCTGAATTCCTGTACCTAAAAGTTTTGAGCCACTTATAGTGGGACAGATGAAGTATTAAAAATAAGCCTACACAATTTTACAACCTACTCTCGTAAATAACTATATTGAAAATAAATGTTTCAAATTAATTAAAATAGAAAGAGTACTAATTTCTAATGTTTTTTTAATCTATTTAAATTAATTTTCAAAGGTAAATGTTTAATTGATAAAACACAATTGGTGGGGCGTGGGGTTAACAAGTGGTGATTAAATTTTTTTACTATTAAAATACAGACAGATAAATTGATTTGGTAAATGGTTATATCTTTTCATGGTACGGTCGTCTTCATAGATGACTAACTGTCGGCTCATTACGCGTTTCGATTTTGCATTGGTCCAAAATAAATAAAAAATTCCTAATATTTCCCCATTTTTAAATTTGGAAATGACGTTTGGACGCCAGGTGGTAAAAAGCCGTTTTTTTTTTGGGTTTAGAGAGTGGGCCGATTTTTTAAAGTTTATTGTTTTACTGTTTTAGCCCTTGATTTTTTCCCTATATATTATATCCGAAAATTGTTTTTTGTTTCCTTTTTTTTCGGCTTTGTTGTTTCCTTTTTTTCATATATTTTTTGTTTGCTTTTTTTTCTTCCATTTTGTTTCCTTACTTTTCGTGTGATTTTATCCTTATTTTTATGTTTTTATTTCAGAAAATTTTATAAAGTATATAACTCCCGGGCAGGACTGCGCTCACAGGCAGGGCTGCGATCCCTGGCAGGGCTTCGCTCCCGGGCAGAGCTTACGTACAAATGTTTGTTAAAAGGTGTGAACGGATTTTTTTAGAAAAATTACAAGATATTGATGAAGATGCAGCTGCTATTGCAAATCTCTTCAAAACACTGAGAAAGGAAGATCCTTCCTTTCATCACATGATGGATATTGATGAGGACATGACGTTGCACAACGTAATGTGGGTTCATCCACGTAGTAAAGCCGCTTACGAAGAATTTCATGACGTTGTTAGTTTTGATACAACGTATCTTGTGAACCGGTACCATATGCCATTTGCAACTGTGGTGGGCATTAATCATCATCATCAGTCTATACTATTAGGTTGTGCTCTTTTGACACATGAGCAATCTGAGTCGTTCAAGTGGTTTTTTAGCAATTGGTTAGACGCCATGGGAGGTGTGGCGCCTACAGCCATTCTGACGGATCAATGCGAGAGCATCAAGAATGCTTTGAAAGAGTTGATGCCGGATACCATCCATCGTTTCTGTATTTGGCATATTCTACACAAGTTGCCAGATAAGTTCAAGGCAATTAAGGAATCTAACAAGGCGCAAACGGCTTTCAAAAACATTGTATATGATAGCTTGAGCATTGGCAAATTTGAAGGAAGGTGGGTCGATTTCTTAGTTGAATATGGGTTAGAAAGTAATAATTGGCTACGAGACCTCTATGCTGTGAGACAAAGTTGGGTGCCGGTATATTTGACTAATTTTTTTTGGGCCAGGATGCATTCAACACAAAGGAGTGAATCGATGCATGCCTTTTTTGATAGCTATACATCAATTCAAGGAGCACGTTGAAGGCTTTTGTTGAGCAATACGAGATTGCTATTACAAATAAAACGCATAAAGAGTTGGAGGCTGATTTCAAGTCAAAGTCTACACACATCACACGGCGAACTCAATTTGAATGGGAGGACCAATTCGGTCGTGTTTACACAAACAATGTGTTCGAGTTATTTCAGAAGGAAATAGACAAGATGGTATGTTGCAATTTGACTGTCGTCCAACGATCCTTGGCAGACGTGCTCAACGAAATTGAGAGGTATGTACAATTGTTTGTGAAATATTTTTGTTTTCAATATGTTTTGTACTTAATCGTATTTTTATGGTGATTAATTAGCATAAAATTTTGTGAAATATATATCGAGTTATTTTATTGAATTTTATATTTCTCTTATTGTATTTAGGTATGAAGTAAGAGAAAATGAAATTATTGGCAATTGCTATCATAAGGAGTACGTATACAGGGTTGAGCATCGCTCGAAGGGTGGTTATTTTGAATGTGAGTGCAAGAAGTTTAAGAGTAAGGGTATGTTATGTTGCCATATTTTAAAAGCCCTCATTCAAAAGGACGTTAGATTTGTGAACGATAGATACATAAAGAGGAGGTGGAGGAAGGATGTTTTTCGACCACATACTAAAATCCAATTTTCCAGAGGATATCCGCACTTGACGAAAGAGTATATTTTATACCGAAAATCAGAGGAGAAGTTTGAAAAGTGCAAGGAAATTATTCATAAAAAGCCAACAAGGATGAATGTATTCGAAAAAAGGCTCGATGAATTGAATGTGGAATTATCTGAGATAGCAGCATGTAATACCCGAGCTTTTAATGACTTGTTTAATTGCTTAAATTTGAGTAATTAAGGTTTTAGCTCCCTTGTTTAATTTTATAGAGACATGAGAATTTATTTAGAACTTTTTTTGATTTATAGTTTTTGAGAAGTCAGTATTTTATATCCGGATAATGTGGGATTTTATATCTGTATTTGAGTATGAGTATTTGAATAATTTGAGATAATTATTTTAATGAGAACGATGAACTCGAAAGTGAGATCTGAGTCCGTTAAGACGCTTTTGAAATTTTAACATTTTGACGATGAATAGTAATAATTGCTATTTCGTCTTTTTGTCGACTTTCAAAATCTTATGTGCGCGTCGTCGAGAAATATTCTTAGTTTTTCGATACGAGTCCAATAATGAAAGTTTTTATTTTTGGACGACGAGTGAATAGTAAATCGGAATTTATCGATAAACGAATAGAGCTCGTTTATTAGAATTTTGAGAACGAACTTGCGTTTTCTATATTTATATAGAATTACGAGTGTAATGAAAGTGAGTAGAAGTTGAGAGGGCGAGTAACGAAGAGTATGGGTAGTTAGTCGTTAAAACGAGACGAAACGAGATATTTAACGACTAAAAGGATTAATATCCTAAATATCTAACCTACCCTACCCTTAACCACCCCCCAACCGCCCAAACCCACCCACTCACACATATTACACAGCTGATTTCAGCCAAACACTTTAACTCACACACACAACACCGAAAACATACACTAAACTCACGCATAACATCATTTCTATGGTGTTGGAGCTTTCAAGCTCCGTTTTCAACGAGAAGACGAGCCACGATCATCTTTTTGAACACGTATCTAGGTAAGTGTCATCTCTACCTACATTTTGATGGTTAGATTTTCGAGTTTAGTCGACGTCGAAAAACGTCGATTTCTCGACTTTATTTTGAAACGATGTCGGATCGTCGTGAAATTTTAATATATTGTTCCTAGCATATAGTTGAGCATGTTTAGAGGAGGAAGTAACAACGGAACGAACCGTAGCTACGAAACCCATGAGGGCAGCCCCGTCTTTTCGATTTTTGTTTGATCCTAGCATATATGTTGTTCCTCGTCTTTTGATTTTTGTTTGATCGTTTTGACTTGATATTTGAGCTTAGGGGTATGATAGGATTGTTATATATTAAAGAGTCAATATATAAGAATACCCACTTTCATATAAGAAAAATAAATTTTACCCACTCAAATAAAAATTTTAAAAAAATACCCACTTTTTGCGTGAAATGACTAAAATGTCCCTCCTTAAAATGGGCCATTTTCGCCCCTGCTTCAGAAATTCAGAATTTCTTCCATCTCTCACTCTCTCTCTCTGATTACTCTCCTATTTTCCTTTTTCCTTATCGTTTCAGTTCTTTATTTTCTCCTTTAATCGTAGAAATGGCCGCCGCCGATGTTGAATTCAGATGTTTCGTTGGTGGTTTGGCGTGGGCCACCACCGAGCACTCGCTTGAGCAAGCTTTCTCTCAGTACGGCCAAGTCGTCGATTCGAAGATCATCAACGATCGAGAGACCGGAAGGTCGACGGGATTCAGATTCGTGACGTTTAGAGATGAGCAATCGATGAAGGATGCGATCGACGCGATGAACGGTCAGGATCTGGACGGCCGTAGTGTAACCGTCAACGAGGCTCAGTCTAGCGGTGGAGGTGGCGGTCAGATCTCGACGCTCGGCGATCAGATCTCGACGCTCACAAGTTCGACGTCTCCGCCGCGTCGATCGCCCCCGTTGCGGTCGCCGCCGCCTCGCTCTTTCTCTTCTCTCTCTCTCTCTCCTTTCTCTCTCTCTCTCTCTCTCTCTCTCTCTCCTCTCGCCTCTTTCCTCTCTCTCTCCTCTTTCTCTCATCTCTAGTCGGTCTCTGATCCTTCACGGCTGATCGCCGCCGCCTCCATCACGTTTCTTCTTTTGGTTGCCGAAGCGATTCTCCCAGGATTTTTCCACTTACGGCGAGCAATGAAAAGATATTGCAGCTTGCGGTTTTGAAGGTGCAACAGTGCGTGTAAATGAAGATGAATTTGTTTTTTCTGCTGGTGTTGTAGATTTTTGGAATTTCAAAAGATTAGGGTTAATTTTTATTCAAAGAAATCATCACCTCTTGAGATTGAGATTCTAAATGAAGAGAAATTTGAGGAAAAGTTAAATTCAATTTGAATTTAATCGAAAAAAAAATTCAAATAATAAAGAAATTGATGAAAATCACGCAATTTTGTACAAATGTTCTTGAATTCACAACTGAATTATCGGCGGTGGTTGTGAATTCACAATTGAAATAGTGTTGATTGTGAATTCAAGTTTTATTGGTTGTGAATTCACAACTTGAAATAGTGTTGGTTGTGAATTCCCAACTTGAAATAGTGTTGGTTGTGAATTCACGCGAACTCACAACCAACACTTGTTATTTACAACCAATACTTGAATTCAGTTGTGAATTCGAGTTAAATTCACAACTAGTGAACAGTGGGTATTTGTAAAAAATTTATATGTAAGGGTAAAATGGTAAATGTGAGTATTTTTTTAAGTTTTTATATTAGTGGGTAAAATTTATTTTTACTATATAAAAGTGGCTATTTTCAAAATCCACTCTATATTAAATTCGTATTTTTTCAAGCACGAAATTTGTATGAGTTTTTAGAGCATGATTATTTAAATTCGTGACGCTTGGGACGTTGCATGATGAATATTATTGCATATATGTGTTCTACAATATCACATGAGCATACTATATTAATTTGGTAATTTTTGAAAAATGCTAGAAACGGGAAGAATGAGGACCAAATGATTTGATGCCCAGATGTGGATAATTGAGTTTTAATTGAGTTAATTTGAGCATGTCAATATGTTTAGAATAATTAAAAGTATTTGTATTTATTTTTTGGGAATTTATTTTCATTATATGCAAATTTTCTAATTATTCGATGATTAATTACTAGGTTGAAATATGTAGAGTATGTGAAGTCATGTAAATAAACTAACACTTCATATGAGTTATATGTTAGTATGACTACATGAATTATTTAAGTATTTATGAGATGAGCATGATTAAGTTATTGAGCTTTTTGAGTTTGCATAAGAAATGCATATAAAATAGCCAAGTATGAGAATTTGCATGAGTTAGATTTTTTATATTTAAATGAGATAAATAAAGAGTTAATATATAAAACTATCCAATTTCATATTGTAAAGATAAAATTTGTCCACTAAGATAAAAATAATAAAAACTATCCATTGTTTAATTGAAAAGACAGAAATACCCTCCTTTAAAAATATGTACTCTCTCTTTCTCTCATTCTCTTCTCTCTCTCTCCACTCTCTTTCTCTCTCTTCTCCCTCACGATACACCTTCCCCCTTCTCTCTCTCTCTCTCTCTCCCTCTCTCCCTTCGAGCTCAGATCGCCGGCGAAGCGGCGCCACCTCGGCCTCGTCGCCTCCGCCATGCATCTCTCTCTCACGCTCTCTCTCCCTCTCGCCCCCCATCTGCCGCGCCGCCGCCACTCAATCTCCGGCAATCGCAAACACCTCTGTCTATCTCTCACTCTCGATTCTAACTTGGAGTTGTCGGATTCAACTTTTGGAAAGCATAGATCTGGTGGTCTTGGGGTGGTTGAAGTGGAAAGGGAAGAGTCGGCGGCTGGGGTGTTGTCTTCGACATCTTGCTCCAGATCTGGAGAGTCAGCGGCTGTTGTCTTCCACCTTCCTCCTCCACGAGGCCCGCGTGGACGCCGCCGACCTCCGCTTCCTCGCCTGCAGCGTGGAGCGGCAGCTCCGCCCCGCTCTCTACTTCCTCCAGGGCACAATTGGCATCGAGGACGTCAGCTGATTCACCTTCCTGCTATCGCGCCGCCTAGGGTTTCATTCCCTTAGAGCGGCGCCACCTCTGCTCACCTTCCGGCCAAACAATGCGGCGCCAGCAGACATCCCTAGAATGGAAACTTTCGGCGAGCCTCCTCCCCAGGCAAAATCGCCGGTCAAAAAAGAAGAAGTGCGAACGCGGCGCCGCTGCTCTCTGCCTCCACACGATCTGTGCCGCGCTGAATTTAATTTGTATTTGATTTGGCATATTTGGGGACAAAGCTTACTGATGCTAAAATGACCATGTCTGCTGATTGATTGGGGATTTGCGCAGTTGATTTGTGCATGTATATTGATTGGGGATTTACGGTTGATTTGTGGAGAATCTTGGGGATTTGATTAATTGGAGTTGGAATGTTTGTTGCTAGGAAATTGTAGTGTCATTTGTACTTTGAAATAGATTTGATTATTTCGTGATAGCATTTGGATTTAGTTTTCCGATGCATTGTATATCCAACGAGCTTGATCCTTGTTTCTCCATTTCTTTTGATTTTTTTAAGTGATGATTTATGAATTTTATTTGAGAGATTGGTTAAAAGAGAAAAATATATTTTTGATAATTGATCATTAATGATCTTGAATTCATAACCAGATCTATAAATTCTCCACAATTTAATGTTCTTGAATTCACAATCAGATTTATAAATTTACAACTTAATATTCTTGAATTCACAATCATGTCTATGAATTAACAATTTAATATTTTTGAATTCACAGCTAGCTAGATCTATGAATTCACAATGAAAACTCGAATTCTCAACCAAAATAAATTCTAGTTTTAGTTGTGAATTCAAACTTTAAAAACTCAAATTCACAATTACTTGAATTCACAACCAACAGAAATTCTGACAGTGAATTCACAACAAAAAAATTCTGGTTGTGAATTAAATTTTGGTTGTGAATTCGACTGGTTGTGAATTCACAACCAAAAAATTCTGGCTGTGAATTAAATTTTGGTTGTAAATTCACAACCAAAAATTATTGTTGTGAATTCAACTGTGTAGGGTTTAGGGTTTAGGTTTTAGGGTTTAAGGTTTAGGGTAGGGTTTAGGGTTTAGGGTTTAGAGTGGATTTAGGGTTTATGGTTTAGGGTTTAGAGTGGCTTAGGCTTGTGAATTTACAATAAAAAAATTATTGTTGTGAATTCGACTGTTTAAGGTTCAGGGTTTATGGTTTAGAGTGAGTTTAGGGTTTAGGGTTTAGGGTTTACGATTGTGAATTAAATTTTCGTTGTGAATTCGACTGGTTTTGAATTCATAACCAAAAAATTCTTATTGTGAATTAAATTTAGGTTGTGAATTCATAACCAAAAAATTCTGGCTGTGAATTAAATTTTGGTTGTAAATTCACAACCAAAAAATTCTTGTTATGAATTCGACTGTGTAGGGTTTAGGGTTTAAGGTTTAAGGTTTAGGGTTTAAGGTTTAGAGTGGGTTTAGGGTTTAGGGTTTAGAGTGGATTTAAGATTTAGGGTTTAGAGTGGGTTTACGGTTTAGGGTTTAGGTTTTAGGGTTTAGGGTTTAGAGTGGATTAGGGTTTAGGATTTAGAGTGGGCTTAGGCTTGTGAATTCACAATCAAAAAATTCTTGTTGTGAGTTCGACTGTTTAAGGTTCAGGGTTTAGGGTTTATGGGTTAGAGTGAGTTTAAGGTTTAGGGTTTAGAGTGGATTTAGGATTTAGGGTTTAGGGTTTAGAGTGGGTTTATGGTTTAGGGTTTAGGTTTTAGGGTTTAGGGTTTAGAGTGGATTTAGGGTTTAGGATTTAGAGTGGGCTTAGGCTTGTGAATTCACAATAAAAAAATTCTTGTTGTGAGTTCGACTGTTTAAGGTTCAGGGTTTAGGGTTTATGGTTTAGAGTGAATTTAGGGTTTAGGGTTTAGGGTTTAGATAGGGTTTAGGGTTTACAATTGTGAATTAAATTTTCGTTGTGAATTCGACTGGTTTTGAATTCACAACCAAAAAATTCTTATTGTGAATTAAATTTAGGTTGTGAATTCACAACCAAAAAAATCTAGTTGAGAATTAAATTTTGATTGTGAATTCACAAACAAAAAATTCTGGTTGTGAATTCGACTGGTTGTGAATTCACAATTCACAACCAGTGTGAATTCAGAACCAAAAACTTTTGGTTGTGAATTCACACTGGTTTTTTAAAGGGGTGATGTAAAGTGGATATTTTTTTAATTTTTAATGTGAAGGGTATTTGGTAACAGTGGACATTTTTTAAGTTTTTTATTTTAGTGGACATTTTTTATTTTTACAATATGAAAGTGGCCATTTTAAAAATCCACTCATAAATAAATTAGAGAAGCATGTTAATTAATTTAAGTTGGAATTTAGTATTTAATTACTAAGTCCGAGATTTAGTTGAGAATTTTGAGCATATTAAATTGTTAAGATATAATTTATTATTTGAGTTTGATATCAATTATGTGTCTAAATGGAGTGAGTGTGAGAGTTATGATTAAGGCATATAAATGTTTGTATCTGACACTCGAACATTTGGTTTCAAGTATAAATGATAGTCGACTGATAAAGAGTCTTAGATGTTTTTAAATTGTTGGTTTGTGTTGATGAGATGTCAAGATGTTAAGTTTGAGTCGAGAGACGAGTTCACGTGGTGGGATTCCCGCGTTGAAATCTCGTGGCTGACGCTATGTACGAAGAGGTCATGCTGAAATTATAAGTGTTGGGAACCTTGTGGAATATCCTAACCCTTGTTTTGATGATACCAAAATTCATAGGACTTATATGTAATAGACTAGAATCGTTTAGAACTCAAGTGTTAGAGTTCGTTTCTAGTTTAGTTGCGGTGTCAAAGACTGAAGACTGAAGACTGAAGAACGAAGACTGAAGACTGAAGATTACAGATACCAACTGAAGTATCAGTTGAAGAATCAGTTGAAGACTGATTATTTAATGCACGCAAAGGACTGATACTAAAGTCAAGTATCAGTTGAACATTCCTCCTAGGACTGATCTTCCAACGTTCAGAGGAAGTCACGTACGCACAAGTACAGCCGCATTAAATGCAGAGATCTCAGAATATCTTATCTCTGCAGAGGTCATTCCTATCTGGTGGTTACTTTTCAGAGATGTCACATCTCCTATCCATCAAAGAGAGCCGTTTCCACACAGACAAGGAACCTCGAAGATTGAAGCCTCAGCCCAAATTCGAATTGCTCTCCAACGGAAGAAATCTTGAGTACGATTTACGCCAACGGATCTATTCAAGAGCTCTCCTACAAATAGCGCTCGAGGATCACTTCAACCTTCACCGATTCAACGTCATAAGCTGAAGCACTGCCAAAATTGCTACTTAGCCTAAAGCTTAACCGCCCCAAAGCTTGAATCGAAGAAGAGAATTCCAAAGCCAAAATCAGTCACTGCTGATTACATACATTCTCTTAGACCCTAGGCATATATCTGTTTACCCAGAAGCCAAAGGTCAAACTTGCTTCAAAGAATTTGTTCTTTGTAAGTATAGTTGGCACTCATTGAAACCTCCTCCCAATAAGAGTGTTTGAGTGGTTCGGAGTTCAGGAAGGTACTCTGAACTCTGAGTGAAAAGTCTGAGCACGAGGTGTGCTTAGCAGGGAAATCCTACGCGAGGTGTGTGGGTGTTGAAGAAGGGTTTTCTTCAGTTTACGGTTGTGTGCACCAGGCAAGCACACGGGTACGGTTTGCAGTGCACCAGTGAAGCACTTGCGGAGTGGATTGTTGGTCTGATCAACCAACCGTGGATGTAGGAAAGGGTTTTTCCGAACCACGTAAAAGACTCTGTGTTATTTACAGCTTTCAGTTTTACATTCTTACTTGTGCTATTTCAATTGATAAAACTGAATACTGAATAACAGCAAAGAGAAACCTTAATCCAACAACCTGCTCCACCGAGGCTATTACGAAACTAAGTTTAATTTTCGCTGCGTATGATATCAATCTGACTGAACTATCCTCTGATAGTAAGGAAGAGTGATATCATCTCTATCTTTGCAAACACGACTGAAGCCCTTATTTGGATCAGTTAAGTTCCAGTAACTTAACTGATAACTCATTACTGAAGAGCTTTCAGTATCAGTCGTCAACCCTGTTGGTCAAAACTGATTTCAGTAAAACAGGAGTCCTTGTTTGCGTGCAAAGTTTCATTTTGATATCTGACTGAGATCCCTCTGATTGAGCTCAGAAGATTAAGTCAAAAATAGCCTATAGGTGTATTCCCCCCCCCATACACCTATTCGAGACCCTCAGGACCTAACAATTGGTATCAGAGCAGGTTGTTCGCAAGAACTATCTGCATCTGACTAGGTTCTATTTGAACTAGATCCTTTTTTTCTTAAAGGTCTCGAAAAAGTTTTGCTCTTTCTTTTTGTGCTTGCTATTTGCTCTATCTGCTGTTATCTATTCTCTCTTTTTTGATGGAGACTAACCACAGCAGATTATCTTCTCTACCTATGTTTAGTATTGAAAAATACGACATATGGAAGTTTCGGCTTGAAAGCTTCCTCACCGCCCAACATTGCCGAATGTGGGAAGTCATCACCAGCGGACCGATCATCATCATCGAAACTGTCAAAAGGGTTCCTAATGATCTCCATCAGGATCCTTACGATGAGGTCCAGCCCAAGTCAAAGGCAGACTTCACCACAGAAGAAAGGAAGCAAGATGAGTTAGACAACCTCGCCAAAAGCATCATCTCCGGCACTGTTCCCGACAAGCATGTCATGAAGATCATCAAGTGCGGAACTGCAAAGGAGATGTGGGACATTCTGGAAAGAATGTGCGTAGGTTCCGAGGAAATCAAGGAGAATAAGTTATCGATAGCTTGCCAGAAGTTCGACTCCTTCCTCATGCTCAAGAATGAATCTGTCGAGGAAATGGAACAAAGATTCAATCTTATCTTGAATGAAGTTCAATCCATTTCCAAAAACAAATACACTCAACGAGAAATCAACCTGAAGATTCTTCGAGCACTACCACGGAGAGAATGGCAGATCTACTCAGTCGCTCATCAACATAAGCCAGGATTCAGTCAGCTCTCGACAAACAAGCTTTTCTCCGATTTCATGGCAAATGAGTTCGACCTTCTGAGAAATCTTGGTAACAAGAAGGCTGGAGGATCAGACGAAGATGGTCCATCAACCTCAAGAGGAGTGGCACTGAAGGCCTCAACCAGAGAAGGAAAGAAGCAGATCAAGGAACCAACGGAACTCAACCCAGAGGACATCTTCAGTCAATATGCTTTGTTGACTGAAAGATTCAACAAGATGGAGTCCAAGTTCCGGAAGTACAGAAGGTTCCACAAGCAGCACTACAAAGGAAAAGAAAGAGAAGGCAACTCCAGACATTCCACAGATCGAAGCGGAGAAAGGAAGTCAGCCGCTTACGACATCAAAGATATGGAATGCTTTGGATGTAGAAAGAAAGGGCACTTTCGACATGAATGCACTGATCTGACTCCAGCTGAGCGCAAAGAACTGAAAGCTAAGAAAGATCGTAGCTTTTCAAAGAAGAAAGCGATGGTTGCTGACGATGCTGACTCTTCCAAGGACATATCAGAATCATCCGACTTCGACAGTTCCAGCTCAGATGATGAGAGCCGAGCCCTGATGGCCAATGAATCAGAAAGCGTGGCTGACAACAGCTACGACAATGGAATGAATGGCTCAGAGGTAAACTCTCACTCAAAAACTCCTTTTACTGATAACTTCCTGATGCTTTCAGGAGACCACTCAGAATCTGGAGATAGCTCATCCGATGAAACTGACGAGTTTGATCAGCTCATGACTGATCACTGTCAGCTGAGGAAAATGTTCGAAGATCTCCTCAAGCAGAATCAGAAAATGGACAAGGAGATCAATGATGAACGAGCTAAGAATCAGACAATCATCTATTTTCTGGATGAAACTTGTCTTGATCAGCTAATCATGGAGAACAGCCGACTGGAAGAAGAGCTCAGAATCTCCAACTCAGAATGTGAAAGAGCATCTCATGAGATCAAGAGGCTAAATCACAAGCTGGAAGAAACAGTCAAGAACTGCATGATGCAGTCTCCCATGATGAGTAACTTTCCATCGAAAAGACTGGTCAACAGCATCGGAGAAAAGGTTGCAGCTGACAAAGGAAAGGATATCATGATCATCTCAAAGGACGATCCTTCTGAAATCATAACCTCAGAAGAATCAAGAGATCATGATATGGATGAAGTTCGCAAGCGCAGACTGATGGCTAGATCAAATGTTCCACCTCCATGAAGCTTCAGACGAGCTAAGGAGGCCCCCAACCAGATCATTCTACTGAGAAGACTGGAAAGTAGATTTCAGTCAAAGATCAGGGAAGGAACATCAGGAGTCAAGAAGAATCTTCCTCATCAATCCAGGGGGAAGAAAGGCCACATCAGTCAGAAACTGACATCTTCAGTTCAGTTTCAGAAGGAACAACATCCATGGAGACCAAGCAATGCTGAGTCCAGACGAACCGAGAGCCATCCACGACAACTAGCTACTGGACATCAGCCAAGTCTTCAAAAGTCTGCAAAGACTCAAGTATCTCAGGGAAGATACTACGCCGAGCAAAGAAGACCTCAACCACTCATCAGACAGAACTGCTACAAGAGTGAGGCCTTCAAAAGGATTTCTCAACAGAAGAATGCTCATGTGCCACCTGAAGCGCCAACGAAGCGCAAGAAATCAGCCAGACCAACTCTGAAGCAGATATGGGTTCCAAAGGGAACTCGAGCTAACATCGAAGGACCCAAAGCTTGATTGGGTGCCTGAAGCAACTCTTCCTTGCAGGACAATGTCAGGAAACACAAAAAGAAGGAAGAGGCCAAAGCTTCGATCAGAACGTGGTATCTGGACAGTGGCTGTTCTAAGCACATGACGGGCTACAAAGAATATCTATCTTAGTATGTTGAGAAAGCTGGATCCAAAGTTGCATTCAGAGACAACTCAATCAGAGAAACAAAAGGCTACGGTGTGCTCAACATGGGTAACGCCAGTATCAGTAATGTTAGCTTTGTTTCTGGTCTTAAACATAATCTGTTGTCTGTGAGTCAATTTTGTGACAGTGGTTTCACAGTGAAGATCAAGAAGGATGAATTCACTGTTCGAAACAATCAAAAGAAGGTGGTTCTGAAAGGATTCAGACAATGGAGTCTCTACGTCGTTTCTTGGGAAGACAGCCCACCAGAAACGTGCCTCATCAGCAAGAGCAGCTCGGAGCTCAATTGGCTATGGCATAAGAGTCTCAACCATCTCAACTTCAAGATGATCAACAAACTTGCTAAACATCAACTGGTAGAAGGCCTTCCTTCTATTGTGTTCCAGAAGAAACAAGAATGTGAAGCATGCCTCAGAGGAAAGCAGACGCGGACATCATTCAAGTCAAAGTCAGGACACTCCTCTGAAAGGATTCTGCATCTACTTCACATGGATCTGTTTAGCCCGATCACTCCAAGAAGCTACAACGGTAGGAAGTACACCTTAGTAGTTGTGGATGATTATTCACGATATACTTGGGTTATTTTTCTCTTCAAGAAGAAAGAGACACTGGAGGAACTGCCAAAGCTGCTGAGAAGACTGAGCGTTGAAAAGGAAGTCAACATCATCAGCATCAGATCAGATCGTGGGACTGAGTTCCTCAATACTGTCATTCGTAAGTATTGTGATGAACAAGGAATCAGTCATCAAACGTCTGCAGCAAGAACTCCACAGCAGAACGGAGTTGCAGAAAGAAGAAACCGGTCTCTAAAGGAAGCAGCAAGGACGATGCTAGCCGAGTCAAAACTCCCCTTGAAGTTTTGGGCCGAAGCAGTCAACAACGCATGCAACACGCAGAATCGCTCCTTCCTCACTCAGAGACATGGAAGAACTCCATACGAGTTATGAAAGAACAGAAAGCCATCGATTGCGTACTTTCATGCTTTCGGTTCTAAGTGTTTCATACACAACAATGATAAGAAGAGGTTGAACACTTTCGAAAGTAAGGCCGATCCAGGAGTCTTCTTTGGATAGTCTGGAATAGAACGTTCAAGCAAAGCCTATCGAGTATTTAATACTCAAACTCTTTGTGTTGAAGAAACACCTCATGTGATCTTTGATGAGTCTACAGATGGTTTCAGGGAACAAGAAGCTGAAAAGTGTGTTCAAAACACTGAAGGTTCCAGAGCTGAAATCCACAACACCGAGCCCTCTACTGTCTTGATATGGGGACCAGGCAAAGATGAAGATACTGAGATGCTTTAGTATCAGAAGATCAACCGAAGGTCTGAAGTTCAGACTGGAGCCAATGCAGACGGCATCAGTAAAGGGGGAACTCCAGTTGCTGAAGATAGAGTTGAATGCGCAGAAGCCGCCCCAGCTCAACTCACCCCTGCTCCAGAAGGTGCTCAACACCCCAGAACCATTCTGACCGAAGAAGCCCCACCTTCACCTGAAGAGATCAAGAAGTATCGAAGATGGTTTGAACTCCACTCAAAGGAGAACATCATTGGAGAACCATCAGATGGTGTCAAGACTCGGAGATCAATGTGCAATCTCGTCTTCGACATCAATCAGAACTACATCAACGAAGATAAGAATTTCAGCTGTTTCTTATCAACTACAGAGCCCAAGGATATTGAAGAAGCTCTGAAGTCTACTCAGTGGGTCATCGCAATGCTAGAAGAACTCAATGAATTCAACTGGAATTCAGTTTGGGAGCTTGTGGATCGACCAGACGATGCAAAGGTGATTGGCTTGAAATGGATTTTCAAAAATAAGAAAGACGAAGAAGGAAACGTTGTGAGAAACAAAGCAAGGCTAGTGGCTAAAGGATACAGTCAAGAAGAAGGAATCGACTACGACGAGACGTTCGCCCCAGTTGCCAGATTGGAAGCAGTCAGACTCTTCTTAGCCTTCGCAGCTCACAAAGGTTTCAAGGTACACCAAATGGATGTCAAGTGTGCATTTCTCAATGGAGTGCTCACAGATGAAGTCTATGTAGAACAACCTCCAGGGTTTGAGGTTGCTGGACCAGAAAAGGTGTACAAGCTGAAGAAAACGCTCTATGGGTTGAAGCAAGCACCAAGAGCGTGGTATGATACTCTCTCGGAGTATCTGGTTGAACAAGGCTTCAAAAAGGGATCTGTGGACAGAACTCTGTTCACTCTCAAAGAAGGAGAAGATCTCTTGCTTGTTCAGATTTATGTCGATGACATAATCTTCGGATCCAAATCCGAACGCATGTGCAAGAAGTTTGCTGACATCATGACCAACAAATTCCAAATGTCCATGATGGGAGAAATGAATTTCTTTCTCGGATTGCAAGTCAAGCAGACCAACGAAGGAATACTGATCAGCCAGTCCAAGTATGCCAAGGAACTGATAGCTAAGTTCGGTATTCAGCACATGAAGTCAGTCAAGATCCCAATGAACACAAACTGGAAAGTTGATCCAGGTTCAGAAGGAAACTCTGTCTCTTCGAAGAAGTACAGAGAAATCATTGGATCTTTGCTGTATTTGACTGCGAGCAGACCAGATATCGCATTTGCAGTCGGGGTATATTCAAGATATCAATCAGATCCTAAGGAAGCTCATTTGGATGCAGCAAAGCAGATTCTGAGATATCTAAAAGGCACGCCCAATTTAGGATTATGGTATCCAGCAGACGACGACATCAAGCTCACCGGATATTCAGATTCAGACTTTGGTGGATGCAAGCTTGATCGCAAATCAACCTCCGGAACATGTCAATTCCTAGGCAACAAGCTCATTTCTTGGTTTTCAAAGAAGCAGACTTCAGTCGCCACCTCTACAACTGAAGCTGAATATGTTGCTGCCGGAAGCTGCTGCTCACAAATCCTGTGGTTAGTCCATCAACTAAAGGACTATGGGATCGACGAAAAGGAAGTTCCTATCTATTGCGACAGCTCCAGTGCTATTGACATCTCCCAGAATCCAGTTCACCACACCAGAGTAAAGCATATTGAAATTCGACATCACTTCATTCGTGATCATGTCGAAAAGAAGAATGTCTCTGTGGAATGGATTCCCACTGCTATTCAGAGAGCGGACTTGCTGACCAAGGCTCTTCCAGAATAGAGGTTCAATGATCTATGTGCAAAGATCGGCCTCATCAACCCTGAAGAGTGATGCTGTGTTTGAAGATCTTCTCAAACAGTCATGCTGACTGGTGGTCAACCAACTGATGATTCAACGATCGCCAACATGGAATGCAATGAAGTCCGAATGCTCATCTGAAGAAGAAGTCATCCTGATGAAAACAACCAGGATCAAGTGGTATCAACTGACTACGATGTTCAGTTGATCAGTAAGTATTTTAAATACTTGCTCTTTCAAAATAAGTTATTTCAGTTAAGAGCTTTAAGTTTTTAGTTCAAAATCTTATCTCTAACTGATCAGTTTCTTTCAAAAACTTTAACTGATTGTTGGAAATTGTTGGAAAATGGAATATCCGAGAAGGACAAGATTTTTATAAAGTGAAAATCTGTTTTGATTGAACTTGTCCTGATCCTATTGCCAAAAATCTTTCCAACCTTTTTGCCTCTGCAATAAAATTTCTTGAAAAGCTCATTGACATGACAGAATGTAATGATGCCTTTCAACTTTTTGAAGACGCAGTCCCTCGCAGTGACGGCGGACGCGAATTTTCTCTTCAATTGCATTTTAGGCACAGTTTTCGAAAAACCTTTCATCTTCTTACATGGTTCAAATCTTGTCCATTTATACCATGTTGTCTTCACGATTTTTCTGCATCAACTAACAACTCTCCACAGCCTTGACTGTGAGAAAATTTTTCAATCTTTCCAAAAGTTGCAGAGAAAAATTATTCCGACTAAAGGAGAAATCTATGACTGCAAAGTCATGGAGTGGAAGAATGACGCTCACATACCTGGTCTTCACCGGACCCTTCCACTGGATCTCAACGTCTCTCCGGCGTCAAAGTTTGCTCTACCCTCACTTGTATCCAGCGAAGTGAGTGTCTTCTATCCTCATGCCCGGTGTATCGGTTTGAAGTACCTGTCTGAAATAGGACAGACTTCATAGTCTTCACAAAAAGGCCTCTTGCCCACTGTGGAGCTTCGATGCCAAGCAACAACAATGAGCAGGAGCTCATTGTCAACCGGTGCCACATCGACAGTGTCTATCCTCACGATAGCCACTGATTCGATTTTCCTCCTCCACACACTTCTCCTCACGTGCTTCTTTCTCTTCACCATCAACCCTCTCCTCAACCTCCTTTGGTTTGCATGATTGCTGCTCTCTTCTTCCCTGTCTCGAGAGCCATGCAAACCTGATCCTTCCCCGTTCTCCGTCTCCTTCATATCTCCTCCACTCACTCTTTATTTTTCCTTTTCTAAACCCTCCGTGTTCTCCATTTACCTCTGACCCTCAGCATCTTTCTCTGGACCATTCTGCGATTCTGTTTCCACGCAGTGGTCTTAGCTTCATCCCTGAGTCAAAATCCCACCTTTTTGATGTTGCCAAAAAGGGGGAAATTCTTAAGAGACTTATTCTCAAAAGACTGAAGACGATCAAGCAAAATGATCATCCTACTTCATCAGGATGATCATGAGGAAGATTCGCCAAGAGGTAAAGACCTCAATTCAACGGAACACAAGTGAGAGTGGAACAAGCTTAGGAACATGAAGACACGAAGACAGAAGATGAAGATCAAGAAGTTCAAGGCGCAGCCAAGCAGACTGTTGGAGTCCATGGGTTTCCCATGTTGTTTTTTTTTTCTTTTTACTCCAATGTAAGTCTTGCTCTGTACCTCGACTGATGGCTTATCAGTCTTCTTTAATGAAATGAACTTCTTATTGATCTCAACCTGAAGACAATGACTATTTGTCCAGGCTCTGATTATGGTTTTGCTGTCTTCCTTTTGTTCTGTTTTAGAACTGTTTTCGTTCTTACTCTAAGTACAAGTTTTTAGGTTCTATTGTTAAGTGGGAACTGTTTTCACCCCATGTTTAGAACTTGTACTGTGAGTTCAGTCTTTTTGCTGTCTAGAACCCTTGTTTTGATGATACCAAAATTCATAGGACTTATATGTAATAGACTAGAATCGTTTAGAACTCAAGTGTTAGAGTTCGTTTCTAGTTTAGTTGCGGTGTCAAAGACTGAAGACTGCAGATACCAACTGAAGTATCAGTTGAAGACTGATTATTTAATGCACGCAAAGGACTGATACTAAAGTCAAGTATCAGTTGAACATTCCTCCTAGGACTGATCTTCCAACGTTCAGAGGAAGCCACGTACGCACAAGTACAGCCGCATTAAATGCAGAGATCTCAGAATATCTTATCTCTGCAGAGGTCATTCCTATCTAGTGGCTACTTTTCAGAGATGTCACATCTCCTGTCCATCAAAGAGAGCCGTTTCCACACAGACAAGGAACCTCGAAGATTGAAGCCTCAGCCCAAATTTGATTTGCTCCCCAACGGAAGAAATCTTGAGTACGATTTACGCCAACGGATCTATTCAAGAGTTCTCCTACAAATAGCGCTCGAGGATCACTTCAACCTTCACCGATTCAACGACATAAGCTGAAGCTCTGCCAAAATTGCTACTCAGCCTAAAGCTTAACCGCCCCAAAGCTTGAATCGAAGAAGAGAATTCCAAAGCCAAAATCAGTCACTGCTGATTACATACATTCTCTTAGACCCTAGGCATATATCTGTTTACCCAGAAGCCAAATGTCAAACTTGCTTCAAAGAACTTGTTCTTTGTAAGTATAGTTGGCACTCGTTCAAACCTCCTCCCCATAAGAGTGTTTGAGTGGTTCGGAGTTCAGGAAGGTACTCTGAACTCTGAGTGAAAAGTCTGAGCACGAGGTGTGCTTAGCAGGGAAATCCTACGCGAGGTGTGTGGGTGCTGAAGAAGGGTTTTCTTCAGTTTACGGTTGTGTGCACCAGGCAAGCACACGGGTACGGTTTGCAGTGCACCAGTGAAGCACTTGCGGAGTGGATTGTTGGTCTGATCAACCAACCGTGGATGTAGGAAAGGGTTTTTCCGAACCACGTAAAAGTCTTTGTGTTATTTACAGCTTTCAGTTTTACATTCTTACTTGTGGTATTTCAATTGATAAAATTGAACACTGAATAACAGCAAAGAGAAACCTTAATCCAACAACCTGCTCCACCGAGGCTATTACGAAACTAAGTTTAATTTCCGCTGCGTATGATATCAATCTGACTGAACTATCCTCTGATAGTAAGGAAGAGTGATATCATCTCTATCTTTGCAAACACGACTGAAGCCCTTACTTGGATAAGTTAAGTTCCAGTAACTTAACTGATAACTCATTACTGAAGAGCTTTCAGTATCAGTCGTCAACCCTGTTGGTCAAAACTGATTTCAGTAAAACAGGAGTCCTTGTTTGCGTGCAAAGTTTCGTTTTGATCTTTGACTGAGATCCCTCTGATTGAGGTCAGAAGATTAAGTCAAAAATAGCCTATAGGTGTATTCCCCCCCCCCCATACACCTATTTGAGACCCTCGGGATCTAACAATAAGTGAATATTTTGATATATCATCAAATAATAATTATAATTTCTTATTGAAATTAGAATTTGTGCATAGTCAATTCATGTTGACTTGTAACTCAAATACATGCCTAATGGAAAGTTTAACTTTCTAATAGGTTAATGGCTATAATTATTGATAACTTAGAAAGATGAACATTAGAGATACTAATGTTTCATAAAAGAGTTTAGATTAATAATTGAGTTTTCTTTTCAACCTTTTTCTCATCGATTCTTCATAACGATGAAGGTCATTTTGGGAAGTAAAGACGTGGGGGAGAGAGTGACATTCCCCGTTGATACAAAGACGCAACGAGGTGGGCGTTTCTATGCTAAAATCAAAATGTTTATGCATTTTATGTATTGATTTCTTTTCAATGATTGAACTGACAATCTATTTTGAAGTTATTGCATTGCCAAAATATTTGAGATTTTAGTATGTTATCTATCTGTCTGAGCATAATGATATCGGTTCTACGCGAGGTAGAATTATTGTACACGGTAATCGTGAGTCAACTTTCAGGTTGGCCGATTACAGTGCTGCGGAGGGATGCCTCCCTCTCAGTACTTGAGAACATAGACTGGCCAGTCAAGTTTGAGAAATGAAAATGAGTTTAGAGAACATAAGGCTTTTTAGATAAATCCCTTATGTTTTGCATGAGAATGGCAATGATAATATTTATAGCTTTATAAGCATGAGATGTTTGACATGTGTTCACTGAGTGCTTTTGAACTCAGCTCTACATATGTTTTCTAAATGTGCAGGTTGAGTCGATGTGGTGATGGCGCTGCAATGAGCGGAGTCTCCAGGGTTGTTAATAAATAAAGTTAACATGTCTAGAATATGTCTTCACACATATGTCTAGCTACTTTCCGCTGCAAAATACTTTTGATGTTATGTTATGTCGTACTTTGAGTCTTAAGGGAATGGTTTCATATGATGTATAACTTGAATTAATGATATTAATTGAGCTTTTATGTTGTCTTTCATAGACTATTTAATTAAGTATTAATGAGTAATTATGGCTAGTTTTCTTAAGTTGAGTAAATTTTACGGTTCCAAATGACGCCCATTTCTTCCCCTTATTCTTTAATCCCATCCCTAGTCGTACATCACTCGGCTTAACTATCCTTAGTTAAGGCGGGCTGCGACACGGCAGGCTCGGTCGAGCATGACAACTCCACCAATGATGACGGCGAATCGAACACTGAAGTTCATGTTTTAGATCCACATATTTCGAAATCAAAGGGCAGGCCAAAACAGAGTCGATTGAGGAGTGCCGCTGAGAAGAATCGCGGTCGAGGTAAGAATACTCGAGGGGGGAGTACAGAAAGAGGCGGAAGAGGTGGAAAAGGAGGTAGGGGTGGAAGGGGTGTTGGTGTCGGACATGACGCCAATCTTGGAACACAAGAGAGTGCCGCTAATTAGGTAAATATTTGCTTAATGTGTTTACCATGATTCCAGTTGTTTGATGTTTATTGTTTTTTTTATGCATGAGTTTATATGTTAACTTTATTTCTTCAATCTTATGGGTAAAAATCAATTTAGTTGTTCAAGCTTTTCACCAAACACTTAGTCAGCGATTTTTGGATGTGATGATTTAGAATGATTATTGATTATTTGCTTCGAATATTTGTGTTGCTTTAGCATGAGTTTGTTTCATTGTCACTTCATATTTTAATTGAAAGAAATGGCAGGTGGAGCTACGTCCCGCACGAGGAACTGCTGCAGCTGGACTTAAATTTTCTCCCAACTGGGTTCTTATGATGAGCATTGGGTTCATAGGTTTCGTTGTTATACTTCACGTCGTGGGAAATCATTAATTTTCTTTGTTTATAGTTGAATATTTGTTTTTTTATCTTTTAGTTTATGCAAGGTGATTTATGCTTAATTGTTCTATTTTTTAAGGGTTTGCATGAGCATGTATTGACTTCAATATTCTAGAAATTGGTGCGTTTTATGGTTTATTTTATGCTTTGCAGGAGATTTAGGTTTTATGGAGGGAAGAGTGCAATTTTGGAAAATTTGGATGAATTTGCTATTTTTTTGGCTGTTCTGGTGTGCAGAGCTGAGCTGCGAGCCCATCACTGTAATGCAGAGCTGAGCTGCGAGCCCAGCACCGTACCGCAGAGCTGAGCTGCAAGCCCAGCACCTTACCGCAAAGCTGAGCTGTGAGCCCAGCACTGTACTGCAAAGCTGAGCTGCGAGCGCACTGTAGCAGAGCATAGCTCTGTCGCCAGAGCTGAGCTGCGAGCTCTGTCCATCGCGCCAGAGCTGAGCTGCGAGCTCTGCCCATCGCGCCAGAGCTGAGCTTCGAGCTCTGCACATCACGCCAGAGCTGAGCTGCGAGCTCTGCCCATCTCGCCAGAGCTGACTTTTCAGCTCTGACTACCTTTCCCGAGCTGACGCACCAGAGTTCGCCTTCCAGTGCAGAGTTACTTTCGCCAGAGCTAAATTTCCAGAGCTGACTTCCAGCTCTGCCCTGACGCCAGAGCTGACTTTCAGCTCTGCACTACCCTTTTCAGAGCTGAACGTGCAGAATTGTTAATTCTCGCTAGGAGGAGATTTCTTGAAGAACACGCCAGCTGGAGTTACCTTATGATACATGATTCTATTACCTTTAGGAGTCCAGCTTTGGATGGCAACTTTGAGGAGAAGTCTATAAATAAGGGCTTTGTTTTGCATCAAAGAACTAACGTCTCTAGCCCTAATTTTTGGTGTTCTGCCGTGAAGAAGCCTTCCAGCGCTGCACTGCTCCGAAACTTAGGATTTACTTGCTTTCTTTTATAGCTTTCGAATTTAATTGTTTTTAGTTAGTTTTCGATTCAGCTTTGTTTTAGTTCTTGCTTGGATTGTAATTGAGTGACACAATTACACGTTCAAGACTTTTACGGTATTTCGTAATTTAATTCAATTTATTTTCGTTTAATCATGTTTACGTTTTTCGTTCATGTTTATGCTTTCTTTTTGATTATTATGCACTTTAGTTTCATGCCTAGATTAGAAGTCTTTAAATTTACAAGTATTTAATTTCATAAGTAGGTTTAATTTAAGTTATTTAAATTCTTGCCTAGGTTAAGTTTAAGTTTAAGTTCAAGTTAAGTTTGATTTAAGTTTAAATTCAAGTTTTAGTTTAAATCTTCTTTTTATTGTTTTTCCTACGATACTACTAAAAGCCCTTTAAGACTTTCCTTGTGAGATCGACTTGGGTTAGCTTACACGTTACAATAGATCTCGTACTAGTACGAGTCAATCTAGAGTAGTGTTTAGGTTGAGTCAAATTTTGGCGCCGTTGCCGGGGAGAGTTTTAGGCGTTTTAGTTGTGTCGTTTTGTTTACTTGCTTATTTAATTTGAAGTTTGTCTCATTTTTGTTTTTACGTTTCTTCCACTCGGTGCGTTTAACCCGTTTGTTTAGTGTTGTGCATGCAGGGACGCCGTAGTCTTAAAGGCGAACTTGTGTCCCCGTTGCATAGTACGAGCGAAGGGATTTTTAGGAAAAATAACTGCAAAGGAGTGTTCGCCGAGGACAGCGCTGCCAGCTCTACCGAGTCCAGCTCTGACTCTGATCCTGACATTCCAGAGCAGTCCGTAGTAGAGGAGGAAGCCAGCTCTGACCATACAGAGCAGATCATAGACACGGCAGAACACACTAAGGAGGAAGAGGCTAGCCCTGCCGAGTTGAGTGCTGTCAGCCCTACTAAGTCCAGAACAGCCCAGGCCAGCTCTGCCAATTCCAGCGCAGACCAGGCCAGCCCTGCCGACTTCCGCACTGAGCAGAACACAAACAAGGAAGAAACCAGCTCTGAACAGGACCAAGAAGAACAGATTATACACGAGGAGAAGAAGGAGATGGCCCAGAACATGGAGTACATGGGAGACTTCACCAGGCCTGTTATTGGAGATACAAACACTTCAGCAATCGTACTCCCCACTGCCGTGAGAAACTACAATCTCAAACCTAATGACTCGAATTTACTACCGGTGTTCCATGGGATGCCAAGCGAGGATGCGCTGCAATTCATCAGGGATTTTTGCACCCAAGTGCAAACAATTCCTTTGCTTAGTCTCACGGAGGACCAACTCAAGCTCAAGTGCTTCCCCTATGCACTTAAGGACCGGGCGAGGACATGGATGCTAGCTCTGCCGCCCAATTCTATCACTACTTGGGGAGATGCTTGTGAAAAATTTATGCTGAAATACTACCCAAGCCACAAAACACAGGAGTTGAGAACGAGGATAATGGAGTTCACCCAAGGAGCGGATGAGCCTTTGCATGAAGCTTGGGAGAGATATGAAGAACTCATCCGTCAATGCCCTCAACATCAATTCACTAATGTTATGTTGATGCAGTTCTTCTACGATGGGTTAGTACAAACTGCCCAATTTATGGTGGATAGCACGGCAGGAGGAAACATAGCTCGGAAGACGGCAACAGAGTTAAAAGGAATTTTCAAGACCTTAGCCGAAAGTTCCCAACAAAAGTCAGTCCGTGGACGGAGAGTGGAGGCTAGTGCTGTGACAAACCAGTTCGAGATGCAACAACAATTGGCCTCGATTATGCGGGATGTACAACAGCTGAAGATGGACAAGATGGAAAATTCAGCCCCGGTGCAGAATCCAGCTCTGCAGCATGCAGCGCTGCCGAATTCAGCCATGCAAAATCCAGCTCAGCAGTATTCAGCGCTGCCGAATTAAGCTATGCAGAATCCAGCACTGCAGTATTCAGCCCTGCCGAATGTCGAACCTTGCGGCATATGTGGAGATTTTAGCCATGGAGCTAATAAGTGCCATAGAATGGGGGAGTTTACTCCGGAAGGACAAGCTGAGGTCTATGCGGCACAAGGATTTCAAAGCTACAATCAAGGGCCAAGCAGACCGTACGGGCAGAATTTTAATCAAGCTCAACAAAATGTCAATGGTGGATGGAGAGGGCAGCCCAACTTTGGTTGGGGAAATCAAAATTTTGGGGGGAATCAATTCCGGCGACCACCCCAAATAGGATATCAACAGCAACCTCAATACTTTCCTTCGCAGCAGGGCTCATCTCAACCGTATAAACCGCAATACCAACAGCAACAATCAACTCCGCAGCCGAGTGCGCAGCCGACGCCACCACAAAAATCAACGCTCGAAGAAACGCTGCACGCCTTTGTGGAGATCAGCAAACAAAGCATAGAGTCCCAAGCATCTACCATAAAAAGGCTTGAAACAACTGTTGGTCAACTTTCCGATGCTTTGAATCAAATCCAACAACAACAACAGCCCGGAAAATTCCATGGCCAGCCCTTGCAAACTCACCAAGCTCAAGCTGTTACTGTTCTGCGCAGTGGTAAGATGGTGGATAACAAAGTGGAAGTGTCAGCGCAGACCAGGTCAGCCCTGCCGAATTCAGTTATGACCAATCCAGCTCTGGACAGCTCAGTTCAGTTCAGTCCCTGTAGGAGGAGGGAGCCGAGCTCAGCATTGCTGAATCCAGCGCTGCCCAGTGCAGCGCTGCCGAACCCAGCTCTGCAGACTTCCGCTCTGCCGCATTCCGCTATACAAACTCCAGCTCTGCATAATTCCGTTATGCCAAATTCAGCCTTGAAGGCAGACCAGAGCTGGAATCCAGCCCTGCCGAGCTCAGCCCAGCCCAGACCAGAGCTGCCGAGCTCAGCCCAGACCAGACCAGAGCTGCCGAGCTCAGCTCAGACCAGACCAGAGCTGCCGAGCTCAGCCCAGACCAGACCAGAGCTGCCGAGCTCAGCTCTGACCAGCCCTAGCGATGGAGAGAAGGTAGAACAACATAGGCAGCCAAAAGACGGAGAGATGGAGGAAGGAAATGAGGACAAACTTCACAAGTCTACTACACCTTATCGACCTCCGATCCCTTTCCCGGGCAGATTGAGGAATGAAAAGATGGATAAACAGTTCGCCGACTTCTACAACATGCTTGCCAAGGTGAACGTGAATCTGCCCCTTCTTGATGTGATCAGAAAAGTCCCGGCATATGTGATGTTTTTCAAGGAGTTGGTCTCCAACAAGCGAAAATTCGAGGACAATGAGAAGATTTTAGTCTCGGAAATTGCAAACTCCGTCATACAGCAGCCCTTGCCACCAAAGCAGCGCGATCCAGGTAGCTTTGTGATTAAAATTGCTTTAGGAAACGGTAAGGAAGCCTCTGGTATGTTATATTTGGGTGCCGGAATTAACTTGATGCCTTACTCTATTTTTAAACAATTAGAGTTAGGTGATTTGAAACCCACCCGCATGTGTTTGCAGCTCGCCGATAGGTCCGTTAGATACCCCCGTGGGATAGTGGAGGATGTTTTGGTGAATGTTGGAGGTTTAATTATTCCCGTTGATTTTGTGGTTCTCGAGATTGGGGAGGTGCATGAAAATGGTGTAGAGCACACACTACTGTTAGGAAGACCGTTTATGGCAACCACTAACACCTTAATTGATGTTAAGGATGGAAATATTAAAATGACCGTGTTAGGGGAGTCAGTGTCTTTCTCTGTGCATGATAGTCGTGCTATGCCTTCTGCAAATTTTATCAATGAATGCTCCTTTATAGATCCTATTGATGGCTTGGTTGAGAAGGTATTTTTACAGGAGCAGGAGTGTGTGGAAGTCTGTGCTGGATCGGCAGACATGGAAGAGCTAGCTCGGGAAGCTGAAGAGTTCAGCTCTGCGCTCGCCAGCTCTGCCCCCTTCAGCTCTGCAACCTTCAGCTCTCCACTGCCCAGCGCTGCACCCTTCAGCTCAGCTCTGCCCAACCTGCTACGCCGAGCTCTGTGCTGCCCAGCTTTGCCCAACCAGCTATGCCGAGCTCTGTGCTGCCCAGCCCTGCCCAGCCAGTTATGCCGAGCTCAGCCATGTCCAGTCCAGCTCGGCCGAGCTCAGTGCTGCCCTGCCATACGGAGCTGCCAATTGATGAACATGTGGGAGCTAGGAAGTCAGCGCTTGAACTAAAGGAACTCCCAGCCAATCTCAAGTATGTATTCTTAGAAGAGAAAAAGAAGAAGCCGAGGTTTAGATCGGTAGCGCTGTCCCAGGATAAAAAAGGTGTGTTGCCAAAGGACGTGTTTGACCCTGGTGAAGCCCAGTCTAAGGAGAGTTTCCGAGTGAATGGCCATCGAGTGAAGCCGTACTACGAGCATCAGAGCTCGTCCATGGAGGTGGAGGCTCAAGCTCTGCACAATCCGAGCTAAAGTTCAGATCTGAAGTCGGGCTGGAGACTTTAACTCTAGCGCTTGGTGGGAGGCAACCCACTGTTGGTTTTTGTTTTCTTTTTGCTTTTCTTGTTCTTTCCTTGTTTTTAGTTGTTTGTTTTGTGATTTTCCTAAGTTTTGGTTGCTTTGCGGGTGCTTTGATGCTTGGTGTTCATGTTTTCTATTTAGCGCTGCCCAGATCCTGCGCTGCCCAGTTTCAGCGCTGCCTTACCCAGCTCTGCCCAGTGCAGCGCTGCCGTCTCTACGCTGCCCAAGGCCGTAAACCTCACTTTTCGCCGCCTCTCACGATGGTTCATCTTTCCAATGCCGATAATCAGGGACGTTTTCTACACTCTTCGTATTTCTTTTCTGCCCTGAGGACATGGCATGCTTTAAGTGTGGGGGGCTACTGTGTTGCTTATATTTTCAAAAATTGGGCGAGATCAATCTTTCTATGATTAGCTTATGCTTAGATACTTGCTAATTTTTATGAATTTGTGGAAGAGAACATGGTTTTCGATGTGAATTTCGGGATTGTGAATGAATGGTGGTTATTCTTGTTTTACTTTTGATATATGTTTCTTGATTGTGCAAAGAATTAAGAGTTTTGTTGCAACACGATTGTAAGTAAGTAAAACGTGATTTGTCCGGTAGATGCTAGAAGGAGTGTTGTCATTGTGATTGCCTAAGATCGTATCTTATTTGTGAAAATGTTGGACGAATTGCCAACTCTGAAAATGCCAGCTCTGAAACATCTGGCCAGCCCTGAAACGTGACAGCTCTGAGTCTCTGCTCCTCTAGTCTAACTATGAGCATGGGAAACCACGTGAAAAGACTTTGGATTGCATCCAAATGGTTTTATTTCATGAACTATGGTTCAACTGTCGAAAATCTTAAGCACACAAAGTGTAAAAAATGGTGATATTGATTATAAAGGCGATCACATTAGGGAACTCACTTCTAGCGGAGAATTGGGTCTGATCGAATTGCTTACATTACTGTTTTGTTGCTTCTTAAACTTTGAGTTACTTACATGATCGAGAGATGTGTGTTGATTGTAAAATTTTGAATTGACTTTGATAATGTTTGGATGGAAATTAGCATTGTTGAAATCAATCTCTTCCTAGAATTCATATTGATTTTGCTTGAGGACAAGCAAAAGGCTAAGTGTGGGGGGGTTGATTTATGCTTAATTGTTCTATTTTTTAAGGGTTTGCATGAGCATGTATTGACTTAAATCTTCTAGAAATTGGTTCGTTTTATGGTTTATTTTATGCTTTGCAGGAGATTTAGGTTTTATGGAGGGAAGAGTGCAATTTTGGAGAATTTGGATGAATTTGGCATTTTTTTGGCTGTTCTGGTGTGCAGAGCTGAGCTGCGAGCCCAGCACTGTAATGCAGAGCTGAGCTGCGAGCCCAGCACCGTACCGCAGAGCTGAGCTGCGAGCCCAGCACCTTACCGCAAAGCTGAGCTGCGAGCCCAGCACTGTACTGCAAAGCTGAGCTGCGAGCGCACTGTAGCAGAGCATAGCTCTGTCGCCAGAGCTGAGCTGCGAGCTCTGTCCATCGCGCCAGAGCTGAGCTGCGAGCTCTGCCTATCGCGCCAGAGCTGAGCTTCGAGCTCTGCACATCACGCCAGAGCTGAGCTGCGAGCTCTGCCCATCTCGTCAGAGCTGAGCCGCGAGCTCTGCCCATCTCGTCAGAGCTGAGCTGCGAGCTCTGCCCATCTCGCCAGAACTGAGCTGCGAGCTCTGCCCATCTCGCCAGAGCTGACTTTTCAGCTCTGACTACCTTTCCCGAGCTGACACACCAGAGTTCGCCTTCCAGTGCAGAGTTACTTTCGCCAGAGCTAAATTTCCAGAGCTAACTTCCAGCTCTGCCCTGACGCCAGAGCTGACTTTCAGCTCTGCACTGCCCTTTTCAGAGCTGAACGTGCAGAATTGTTAATTCTCGCTAGGAGGAGATTTCTTGAAGAACATGCCAGCTGGAGTTACCTTATCATACATGATTCTATTACCTTTAGGAGTCCATCTTTGGATGGCAACTTTGAGGAGAAGTCTATAAATAAGGGCTTTGTTTTGCATCAAAGAACTAACGTCTCTAGCCCTAATTTTTGGTGTTCTGCCGTGAAGAAGCATTCCAGCGCTGCACTGCTCCGAAACTTAGGATTTACTTGCTTTCTTTTATAGCTTTCGAATTTAATTGTTTTTAGTTAGTTTTCGATTCAGCTTTGTTTTAGTTCTTGCTTGGATTGTAATTGAGTGACACAATTACACGTTCAAGACTTTTACGGTATTTCGTAATTTAATTCAATTTATTTTCGTTTAATCATGTTTACGTTTTTCGTTCATGTTTATGCTTTCTTTTTGATTATTATGCACTTTAGTTTCATGCCTAGATTAGAAGTCTTTAAATTTACAAGTATTTAATTTCATAAGTAGGTTTAATTTAAGTTATTTAAATTCTTGCCTAGGTTAAGTTTAAGTTTAAGTTCAAGTTAAGTTTGATTTAAGTTTAAATTCAAGTTTTAGTTTAAATCTTCTTTTTATTGTTTTTCCTACGATACTACTAGAAGCCCTTTAAGACTTTCCTTGTGAGATCGACTTGGGTTAGCTTACACGTTACAATAGATCTCGTACTAGTGCGAGTCAATCTAGAGTAGTGTTTAGGTTGAGTCACAAGGCTTTGTTTATGACTTTTAGTTAATGTTTCACTTATATCTAAAGAAAAATGAAGAGATATTTTGGACGATGCAGCTTTTTTGGATGAGGACGTCCTTTTAGATTTTTTATCTCTTGCGGGTGTTTTCCTCTATTTTTTGTTCTATTTTTTTTATCATGGTTCCTTTGTGATCCGGCCCTTGTTTGCGTCTGTGCTCTCACAGGTTTTTTTAGTCCTGTTTCTTTCTTTTTTTTTTAATAAAATGCGCTTGACAGCCCAGCGCAGCCCTACCCCAGAAGCCCAGCGCAGCCCTACCCCGGAAGCGCTGCTCGGTGCAGCCCTACCCCGAATTGCAGCCCAGTGTAGCGCAACCTGCCCCGGATGCGCTGCCCAGGAAGCGCTGCTCAGCACAGCCTTGCCCCGGAAACGCTGCCCAGTGCAATACTGCCCCAGAAGCGCTGCTCAGCGCAGCCCTGCCCAAAATATCAATATCACAATGATATCTTTTATGGGTCCAAAATATTCACATTTATTCACAAATGTATTTTAACAATATGAATGAAAAAAAAAATGATATAGTAAAACAAT
The DNA here is from genome assembly GCF_028751815.1 of Salvia miltiorrhiza. NCBI lineage: Eukaryota > Viridiplantae > Streptophyta > Magnoliopsida > Lamiales > Lamiaceae > Salvia > Salvia miltiorrhiza. Next base: position 81,469 of record NW_026651532.1, read on the forward strand.
GAAAATACACAAACCAAAAAACAAATAAAGAGATTTAACTCAATGGATACAAAATCTAAATTAAACCCTAATATGAAAACCTAATATGGATAGATCAAACTATCAAACTCATTTAAAACGCATGCTTTTTTAAGCTTAACTTTATTTCCAACCATCAAATATTGTGTTTGTCACCGCCGGGCAAGGTGGCAAAGTGTCCTTCACATGTAATGGAGGTCACATGTTCGAAACCTCTAAGACCCAACAAATGATATTTTTTTCCTCAGCTCTGCATCCTGCGTGGCGATAAAGAAATGCTCGGTATTTTTTTCTCTAATAACTTCTCTTATGCATGCTACAGCACTTTTCCGATTTTCATGATCGCATCTATAAAAACAGATACATTACAATTAAGAGACAAAGTTCAAGCAGTTCGCGAGGCACGCTCATTCTAGGTTCAATCTATATCTGTCACAGCCCGCCTTAACTAAGGATAATTAAGTCGAGTGATCTACGAATAGGGATGGGATTGAAGAATAAGGGGAAGAAAGGGGCGTCATTTAGAACTGTAAAATTTACTCAATTTAAGAAAACTCGTCATAATTTCTCATTAATACTCATTTAAACAGTCTATGAAAGACAACGTAAAAACTTAATTAATATCATTAATTCAAGTTATACATCATAAGAAACCATTCTCTTAAGACTCAAGGTACAACATAACATAATATAACATCAAAATATTTTGCAGCGGAAAGTAGCTAGACATATGTATGAAGACATATTCTAGACAGGTTAATTTCATTTATTAACAACCCTGGAGACTCCGCTCATTGCAGCACCATCACCACAGCGGCTCAACCCGCACATTTAGAAAACGTATGCAGGGCTGAGTACAAAAGCACTCAGTGAACACATGCCAAACATCTCATGCTTATAAAGCTATAAATATTGTCATTGCCATTCTCATGCAAAAGATAAGGAATTTATCTAAAAAGCCTTATGTTCACTAAACTCATTTTCATTTCATCAAAGTTGTCTGCGCAGACTTTCTTATCAAGTAAGTATCGTATCTGTTAACTCATGTACTGAGATGGAGGCCTCCCTCTGCAGCACTGTAATCGGCCAACCTGAAAGCTGACTCACGATTACCGTGTACACTAATTCTACCTCGTGTAGAACCGATATCATTATGCTCAGACAGATAGGTAACATACTAAAATCTCAAATATTTTGGCAATGCAATAACTTCAAAATAGATTTTTAGTTCAATCATAAATCAATACATAAAATGCGTAAACATCTTGATTTTAGCGTAGAAAAGCCCACCTCGTTGCGTCTTTGTATCAACGGGGAAAATCACTCTCTCCTACATCTTTACTTCCCAAAAGGACCTTCATCGTTATGAAGAATCGATGAGAAGAAGGGTCCTTAAAAGAAAACTCACTTACTAACCTAAACTCAAATAAGGAATTAAAACTTAACAATTTTAACTCTATTGTCTTGCCAGCGCTAACTTGGCAGCCAGAGCTGACAAACTCGACAAAGCTGAAAATCACATGCCAGAGCTGACCAAACTCGATAGAGCTGAACTCCGCAGCCAGAGCTGACTACTCGACAGAGCTGAAAATCACACGCCAGAGTTGACCAAACTCGGAAGAGCTGAATTCCACACGCCAGAGCTGACAACCTCGACAGAGCTGAATTTCACACGCCAGAGCTAACCAACTCGACAGAGCTGAAATTCACAGCCAGAGCTGACCAACTCGACAGAGCTGAATTTCGCCGCCAGAGCTGAAATTCACACACCAAGCTGACCAACTCGACAGAGCTGAATTCTGCCGCCAGAGCTGACAAACTCGACAGAGCTGAAATTCACTCACCAGAGCTGACCAACTCGATAGAGCTGAATTCCGCCGCCAGAGCTGACAAACTCGACAGAGCTGAATTCCGCCGTCAGAGCTGACAACTCGACAGAGCTGGAATCGACATGCCAACTCAAAAAGCTCAACACTTACTCATGCTCATCAAACATTCGGTTCTCATTCTTCTCTTTTCTATCATTTCTCAAAAACTTCTAAATTAAACTAGCGTGCTCAAGTGACATCCTAGAACACATATACGCAAAAAAAAAACTTATCATGCAACGTCCCATACTTCACGAAATTAACAATCATGCTCAAAAAAATTCATACAAATTTCGTGCTTGGAAAACGACAAATTTAAAATATAACAAACCTAGCATACTCCTAAGCACAAATATCAAGTCAAAATGATCAAACAAAAATCGAAAGACGAGCTAAACGACAAACAAAGACGGGACTGCCCTCACGGGTTTCATAGATATAGTTCGTTCCGTTCTTACTTCCTTCATTAAACATGCTCAACTATATGCTAGGAACAACATATTAAAAATTCACAATGATCCGACATCGTTTCAAAATAAAGTCGAGAAATCGACGTTGACTAAACTCAAAAATCTGACCATCAGAACGTAGGTAGAGATGACACCTACCTAGGTATGTGTTCGAAAAGATGATCGGGGCTCGTCTCCTCGCTCAAAACGGAGCTCAAAAGCTCCACCCAAGCTTTAATGGAAATAGGCGTGAGTGTGGTGTGTGTTTTAGGTGTTAGTGCGTGTGTGATTAAAGTGATTAAGTGTTTGGTTGCATATCAGCCGAGATATTAAGGGAAAAGGTGTTGGGCAGTTGGGTGGGGTGGTTAAGGGTAGGGTAGGTAGATATTTGGGATATTAATCCTTTAATCGTTAAATATCTCGTTTCGTCTCGATTTAACAATTAACTATCCATACTCTTCGTTACTCGCCCTCTCAATTCCCACTCACTTTCATTACACTTGTAATTCTATATAAATATAGAAAACGCAAGCTCTTTCTCGAAATTTTAAATAAACGAGCTCTATTCGTTTATCAATAAATCCCGGTTTACTATTCACTCGTCGTCCAAAAATAAAAACTTTCATTATTGGACTCGTATCGAAAAACTAAGAATATTTCTCGACGACGCACACATAAGATTTTGAAATTCAACAAAAAGACGAAATAGCAATTATTACTATTCATCGTCAAAATGTTAAAATTTCAAAAGCGTCTTAACGGACTCAGATCTCACTTTCGAGTTCATCGTTCTCATTCAAATAATTATCTCAAATTATTCAAATACTCATACTCAAATACGGATATAAAATCCCACATCATCCGGATATAAAATACTGACTTCTCAAAAACTGTAAATCAAAGTAGTTCTAAATAAATTCTCATGTCTCTATAAAATTAAAGGAGTGAGCTAAAACGTTAATTACTCAAACTTAAGCAATTAAACAAGTCATTAAAAGCCCGGGTATTACAATATCTAGTGAAGGGTGATTGACAATTCATGTTTAAACTTTAGAGCAACCAAAAAGGAAGTGGGATGAGTAAAGAAAGCAAATTATATGAAAAGAACAGACACAGGAGAATGAGACAACTAATAATACTTTATTCTTTTTGGGGTAGTTGCTTAGTTAAAACGGCCTAGCCATAATAAGCATGTCATATTACTTAGGAACACAGTCATACCATGACTGCAATACATTAACATCCTCAAGCACAAATTCTTTATCCTTAATTTATAGCCCAAAGCCTTTAATATGAGTTCCAAGTATGCAAAGCTTGAGACTTAAAGCATAGTGCATGTAACACTCTACAAATTTCAAACAGAATAGAGAACAAACACTAGATTCAAATTCCATCAGCAAATTTGTCGCAGCCCGATTCCCAAACGCTAGTGATAGCGGGGTACGAGTATCGATACGACTATTTTTAAAAGAATATAAGATAAGATGTATAAACCAAACATCAAGCGGAAGCTCACATCAAAGGTGTTAAGAAAATCATCGTAAATGAACCCAAGGGTAAAATCGTCAACGTCGTTATAACTTATTAATTATCAGGAATTTCCCGAACAAAAACAAAACGGGTATAGCTCATTTTTCATCAGGAAGCATAACATGCAGAGTATCGCAGCAAAAAGGCGAACCGATTATATGTATGGAGACACATAACCGTGAGTATATTGCTTGATTCAAAAGAAAACATAGTATCTTTTCACTAAGGTTTTATCAATGTCAGAAGGAAAGCAAAGTATCTCATCCTTATGACTCTAACATCAAAGGAAAGCTGCAAAGAACTTCATCGATGAAACAATTCCCACCAGCACCAGTCCAATCTCGCTCCATTGCTTAGCCTGCACATTTAGAAATATATGCAGGGCGTGAGTAATAATACTCAGTGGGAAAACGCCGGAAAAACATCAAAGGCGCTCTTAGAGCTATATGTTTGGAACTTGCCATATCATCAGCAATACACAAAAATAAGTTATCATCAAAGGAATGGCGAACGTCAGAGGAATCAAACATCAGAGGACTCGATCGTCAGAGGATTCGACATCAGAGGAATCAGACATCAGAGGAATCGATCGTCAGAGGAATCGGACTCAGAGGAATCGATCTCAGAGGAATCGAACTCAGAGGAATCAAACTCAGAGGAATCGATCGTCAGTAGAGAAATGAACTCGCTGGCAGGGCAGCGGGGAAAAGAACTCTCTGGCATGCCCGCAGGGAAACGATTTCTCTGGCATATCCGGGGAATGACTTCTCGGCTGAGTAGAGCAAGACTCAAGACAGAACGACGCAGTCAAGAGCAACTCGAACAACTCATCAACTTTTTCATTCCCAGAAATCATCAAACACTCTCAAACATAAAAAATACTAACACTCAACATCATGACCTACTCAAAAACTCATTTTGAACACTAATTCATCAACATCGCGTTAATCCTTTCATATTTTCATGCTCATCATCAAATCATCATTCAAAACATAACCTCAAGGATTTTCCAAAATCATATATCAAACTAAATTTTGGAAAATCTTAGATCTCAAGACTAAGCTTTGCAAAATACATCTTAATCACCTCAAATCATCACATATAACACATTTCTCACCCCATATTTTAGAAAAGAACCAGAAAGATTTTTAAAAGGGCATGAACCCTAATTTTCGAAAATGACGAAAAAGGTGGAGGGGGAGTTTCTCATGCTTCAATCATCCTTCTATACACATATATCACATAATAAAGTCTAGATCTAAAAGATTAAAACACTTACTCAAGTAGTTTTCAAGAAAAATGAAATCTTCTCTCTATTCTTCAAGCATCAAACTCCACTAATCTTCTTGAATCAAGAGTAAAAAGTGTTTAAGGACTAGATTTAGTGGAGGATTTCATCATAGTTGCGTCTTTTAGAAGCTCGAGCTTGGTCTCCAATGGAGGAGAGAAGGAATGGCGTGAGGGGGAGAGAAGAAGGTGAAGGGCCGAAAATGATGAGAATGACGAAAAGAGAGAGAAACTCTTGGTATTAAACAAGATTCTTATTCCTTAAGATAAGAAGCATTAAATGCTCAAATAGTACTTTGTCTCCCCTCTTAGCAACATGTCAAAACCGCCTAATCCCACATGTGAGAAAGAGATTAAAAATAGTGGGAGTGAGTGTAGGAATGTGTGGTGGTAAATAAAATCATGTACTACCACAATTACTCAAACATAAATACACACATATCAGATAAATCACATAACGTCAATTAAAATGCTCACAAAGCTATCACATTAAAACGGATTATCACTCGTCATTAATCTAATCGTCACTCTAGCTCAATCCTCTTTATAGTGACTCTCAATCACTACCTCGACTCTATCTCTCGTCTTTCATCTCAACATCAAAATCAATTTACCATCTCCATCTCAACTCGCACATCATTCTCAATTCTATCAACATATTTATTTTACTCATCTTACCATCCATCGATAACTTCCTCTCGATTTTAATAAGCTAGTCTTTAACTCTCAAAGTTCTCAATGGTATTTCGATGCTACTTCAAGGTAATATCATCAAGGGTTCTCTCCCTCTCTTCCTCGACTCTATGTCAAACTCATTATTCCTATTTTTCTTAATAGAATAGTCAAACTCTGATAACTCAGTATCCGGAAATTCTATTCCCAGTGGTCGGAAGTAAAATAAAATCTTAACTCAATTCAATCAGCATCTCTAACTCGATTCGTTTATCAAATCTCATCACTCTACCTCCATTATTGGTTTGTCCACTTATAACTCTATATAAAAGAAAATTTGTCTTCTCTGGTCATAAAAGAAAATAAATCTCGCATCTCGACATCTCAGTATTCTCAATAGTGTTAAAACACTATCTCCCAACATAAGGGAAAAGTATGGGGTGTTACATCCTACCCCCCTTAAAAGAAATTTCGTCCCGAAATTTGAGTTATTCATCTTCGGGATAAAGCTCTGGGTACTTCACTTTCATCTTCTCTTCAAGCTCTGGGGGATACACTCTCGCTGATTCCAAGTAGTCCATCAAATGTGACTATCAATTTCTTCTACGCTTCCCAAACTTTGCTTTTTAGCCATCTAGAGTTTTGTGCCTTGCTGCTTTATACATCTGCTTACAACCATCTTTTCTTCAATTTCCCATGTTGACTCTCTTTTTGACCGTGATGTCTCCATTGGATTTTCACCAAAGGAATCGACTTGTTCCTCAATTGTTGGATTTTCCGGTCCAAGTATAGCATCAGATCTCTCTCTTCGTAGCTCAAAACTGGTACCAGAGACTCTTCTTCTTGATGAATGTCGTGTTTTGGATTAAACACGTACTTTCTCAGTTTGAGAAACATGGAAAACGTCTTGGACGTTCGCGAAGCTCGGAGGCAACGCTAGTTTATAGGCTACTTGGCCTCTTCTTCTAATACATCATAAGGTGATCACTAATTTCTTAGCAACAAGAATGACTGCAACTAACACAGGTAATTGTAGCAAGCAATAAGTAATCGAGTATCGTATCCACATGGACTGACACAACGAAACAACTCTAGCTATCTCCTAAACAGACTATAACTGTAGACAGGCAACAGAAAGTAGGAAGGTTTGATTAGAACTAAATTCAAATAACAACAAATAAAATAAGGTAAAAACTCAAATAATAAAAGACTCTGACCCTAGGGATGTACTTTTACTAATTAATTACATGCATTTAATCTATTGATTCAATTACCAATTTAATCCAACCCTGATGAGAGATCACAGAACTATTCACAAGCTTCTCTAACGAACACCTATGAAAGTAGATTAATTTAACCCCCTTCACATTCAAGACTCGAAGGAATAAATTAACTCCCAAGCGTACACAAAGAATAGCTCCCTACAGTTTCACCTATCCCATTCAAGTGTCAAGGCTACTACTATAACATGCATTCCTGAATCGGTTGAACAATTATCGCATTCAAGTCTCAAATTGAACAGCTAGACATGTAAAATATTGGCCAAATAATTCACAAGAAATTAAGCACCAGGAATCATGAATCACAAGTTGGAGGGCAAATTGATATCAACAAATCATACACACATAATTAATCAGCTATGTACAAACCCTAGGTTCAGATTAACGAACTAGCCAAACATAATAAAAGAAAGCAAAAACATAATTAATGAGAACGCAATTGAAAGAACTGAATTAAATAAAACTCTGAATAAAATAATTGTAGCGGCTTGAATCTTCAATCTTGTGGAAATCCAATCCAAGCTGTAAAAACTGGAAAGCAATAATAATCTAAAGCTATGAAACTGAGAAAATAAAGTTGGGAACTGAAAAAGGAACCCAAAATAGGTCATAAGAAGACCTATTTATAGTGTCAGGGTAAAATACAGTGTTTGAAACCCAGAAGAACTCCAAAAACGCGCAAAACTGAAAAATCCGGGTAGCCGGCGACCCACCCGGCGACCCATCCGGCGGTCATTGGCTCAAGCACAAAAAATCTTCATCACTCGCCGCATCTTTTCCAACGTTCCAGAAGGTCCGGCGACCCAGGCGGCGGTCGCCGGTCAGGTCGCCGGAAATCCTTCTTCGGGCGGTGGTCAACGGTGTTTGACCGCCGGGTTCTGACTGCTGCGCGCGATGTTTTCGTTTCGGCCATAACTTTCTCGTCCGAACTCGGATTTGTGATCTGTTTGTGCTCACGAACTCCTATCGAGACGATCTACAACGTGTATTTCAGCACAGTCTTCCAAAGTCGAACTCAATAAACCTGAAATTTCCTTCAAAGTTCGAGTAAGAATCATGTTTCAAAAGATAAAGCAAATTAAGCACAAAACAATCATCCAACACTCAATTTCCTATCAAATTGACATCATATGAACACTAAAACCATGGAAACATGAGTGTTATCATAAGGTCTTATATATCTCGGTTTAAGTCTTTTCTTTAACTCGTAAATATGAACCATCACTTCTAATCATCTGACTCAGCAGAATCGAGTAATGACTTCTCTGTCAGAGCAGAGGAATCAACTCCCCGACAGAGGAATGAATTCTCTGCCACCACTTTGTCACGGACAATGCTCGGATCTTTTCCATCCTCGTTGGGGCTTTCCCAACCTTAGGGTCATCAAAGGCAATAACTGGTTTCGCCGTGTCACGGCTCATCAGGGGAACGACATCAGCTCCCCAAGATAGGGAAAACTTACATCACATAAACATCATTTCTAACGTCCAAAGAATCTATCAGTGATTACTCACCTGTCGGATTCCTTCTCTCGATTTTTCTAATCGATGACATAACTCTTTATACTTACGTCTTCTTTATTCATAATACTTCAGCAGTCTTCTCTCGAGTTCTGTCCGCAGTGTCAGCGGAGAAATGGTGATTTTCCTGCCAGAGCAGAGGAATCACTAGTCAGAGCAGCAAAAACAAGAATCCAGAGAAACCGAATGCCAGAGCAGCGAAGTGAATCGTCAGAGAAAAGGCTTCCGCTCTGGCGCAGCTATCTCATCATGCCATAAACTTATGTTTATATCTCAGCGCTCTCGTCTCATCAAAAGTATAACTCTAATGCTCAATATCTCTATTTACCATCATAACTCCATCTCATCTTAACTAAAATCTCATATCTCAGTACCGTAGTACTCTCTGTAGTGTCTCGACACCCGAAATGGCTCATTCACATTTTAACACGTCAAACATCTTTCTACAGAAGATGCCATCTCTCGCTTCTTAATCTCTGATCAAGCATCGTTTCAGTCTTGGCACGTATTCATACTTTCCGCATTTGCGATGTTAGGGTGTCATGAACTTCGCTCGTGATTTCATGCTTCAGATTTTCTTATTAGGCACACTCAGTCTCTTTTCTTAATCAAAACGACATTATCTGCCGCCTCTTGATAATTCTCTACTCTCTCGGCTCGAATCTTTATTCGCAATCTTTCCGTCTTTTACCCTTCTCTGCCAGAGCAGAGAAATCGTGATTTCTCTGTCAGAGCAGAGGAATCGGCGCTAGCTCGTTCAAAGCAAGGACCGCTCAACACATAACTCTCTTAGCAGAGCGAAGCTTCTCGGCCGTAAGTCTGGTGTAAAGCTCAGTGCAGAATTTCTATTTCTGTCGTTTGTGAGGGTATTACTTCCTTCAAATTCATCTTCTCGAAAACCATGATTAGGTTCTCTTCTTGAGTAAGGAGAAATCCTAACTCTCCCTGATTCTCCCTGCTTAACGTGTCAACTACAACGTTAGCCTCTTCAGGGTGATATTTCATCTCACAATCGTAATCCTTTACCAATTCTAATCGTCTTCTTTGTTGCTCAAAGAAAAATTTAAGACTTTCATGATCAGTGTATATCTTACACCGTACTCCATAGAGATGGTGTCTCCAGATCTTCAAAGCATGCACTACGACTGCTAATTCTAAAACATGCGTTGGATAATTTATCTCATGCGATATCCACTTGCTTTGACTTCTCTCTCTCTAAAGTTAGTTCCGCACCAGAGCAGAGGAATCGACTCCAGTGCAGAGAGATCGGTTCCAGTGCAGAGGAATGCTTTCAGCTCTGTCGTCAGAGCAGAGCAGAGCTCAACTTCAGTTTTGCTTCCAGAGCAGAGCTCAACTTCAAATCATCGAAAGGTAAGATATCTTTTCCCTCTTACTTCAGCACACAACCTAGACCATTCTTCGATGCATCAATGTAAATCGCGTACTAAGTTTCTTCTTTAGCTCTTGAAAACTTCGTTCACAAACGTTCGGCCAAACGAACTTGACTTCTTCAAGTCAACACTTCGCATAAAACTTCTCAACTCACAATCCCTCTAACGCGATCTTGTCTAGGTTTTTGCGAAAAACGCGGTTCATGAGATCCATGAACACGGTCAGGACATCCGTTAATCTAAAAGGCATTACTATAAACTCATAGCGTCTATATCTTATATGAAATACCGTCTTCGGAATATCTTCCGATCGTATCTTCAACTAATGGTATCTTGTTCTCAATTCAAATCTTGAAAAAGTGCTCGCTCTTTGAAGTTGATCGTATAGATCATCAATCCGGGGTAACGGATACTTGTTCTTTATCATCACTTCATTCAATTCTCGAAAATCGATACACAACCTCAAGCTTCCATCCTTCTCTTTAATAAAAGAACTGGTGCTTCCCACGGGGAAAACACTAGGTCACAAGAAACCCATATCTAGAAGTTCTTGTAGTTGCAGTTTTAACTCTTGCAACTCTGTGGGGCCATTCTGTATGGCGCTTTTGACGTCGGTGACTGATGCGTCTTCGAATTTTGGGCCATTTGGCCCTATTTTTCTCTTTATTTGTGTTGGTACAGGTCTGTCAGGGGGAAAAACAAAGTTGTGGAGGAAGGAAGATCAGTAGAGCAGAAACGGAGGAAATGCGGTCAGAATGGGCATTACCGAGCCCAGATTGCTAAGTCATGTTTACCAGCATGGAGCTTCGACCAACAAGTACCTCTCCAATTCAACTTGGGGCATAGGAACCTGGAGCAACCACCTGGTATGAGCCACACCGATAAGAGCAGTCCGTCTGATCATTACCAGGAGAAGCAGACAGCCAGAGCCATAAAAGGAAAGGTCAATCTCGGAGATCTCGAAGAAATAAGTGGAAGAAAGAAGAAGAAACTGGAAGGATCGAAGGAATGGGAAAGGTTGACTAAGCTTGCAGCTGGACGCCATCTTCAATCAGGATCAATCAAAGATCGAGCTAATTAAGGAAAGAAGATCCCGGCGAAGATTTGGAACCGGTGCAGCTAGGGTTAAGCCTCTACCATCCGGCGGTATAAAAGACTAACGATGTGCATCGTGCACAACTTCTTGGCACCTGGAAACTCTTGTTTTACTTTAGCTATCATTTTAAGTTCGCCGTGTGTGGCATCCGAAACAATTTACATTCCCGAGCTTTTCCCTATTCAGTTGTGTTTTCACTTTTGAACAAGTTCGAAGGCTTGAAGCCTAGGTACTATTTATCTATTTCAGTATTTCTTTTCGTTCTATCATGTGTTCAATCCATTTTTATGTGTGAGTAATTCTTTAGGTGAGGTTTTAGGGGTGGAAGTAATTGTTGTTAACATGTAAACATTCGTGAGGCACTTGTTCTTCCGGTTGAATCTCGTGGTTCCGGAAGGATCTGTTCGAAACTATGGGCAGTAGGGGCCTAACGGGTGATCTCCGTTCGGTAAAACGCTATCCATGACAAGCAAAGGCAGGGTATACCAAGGTACAACAATCGGTATGCCCAAGACCGAGTAGCTGAGCAGCGTCAACAAAAGGCGTTGTAGATCCAGAAGGTGGGGAAAGGGTTGATGGGATACACTGCCCTTCCTCAGTCTTGGGCTTCTCTAGAGGCTATCCATCAACTGTGACGAGGCATAAAGCCATGGTTATCCAACGAGGAAAGCAATCTCAACGCCGTAGCATGTCTATGACTGGTCGGCTGACAAAGCCGGAAATAGTTGAGTCCAAGAGGCATGTGTCACTAAAAGCGTGGAGTTGGGGACCTCGGGATAGAAGGTTGGTGAGGGCCATACTTGGTGAGTAACGGGTATGGCTACTATCTACGGAAAAGTGAAGCACTGCCTTGTGACCGGGGATTGTGTGATCTTCGGACCAAGTGACCACAATGAGATCAACCATCCTATATGTGAAGTATAAACCCTTGAAACGCCCCAATGTCTTTGGGCCACGCCTTTGGTTTGTATGGATCATAGACGGATCATCAGTGTGCCTATGACCGAACGAATGTTAACAACAGTTATGACCTAACCGAATAACCTCACCCCTTTGTTATTATTGATCTTGTTTATTTCTTGTGCAGCGTATACAGATTGAGAATTGTGACACCTCAGTTTGTCGTAGGAGAACAAAGTGGTTCCTCACTCCCTGTGGGATTCGACCCTACGCTTACCGCTAAGACTAAAGTTCTTGTTGTGAGAAGTAGGAGCGTGTACTGTCTGTACTGGGCATACACAGGTATTTTGTCCACACCGCACGACGGGTGTGTGTCAAAATTGGCGCCGTTGCCGGGGAGTGACGCGCAGCAATTTTGTTCTCTCCTCACTCCATTTTCCGCTACTGGTGTATGCGTGGAACTCGTAGAGCTGTAAGAGCATTGGTGTTTGATCCTGATATTGATCGTACAGAAAGACGACTGCGCGCAGGAGCATGAATAGCGAGATGCGAAGCTATGGCAGAGGCTGAACAAGCAGAAGCCGTACCGGAGCAGACCCTCCGACAGTTGGCATACCCAACTAACCTCAACCTGAGGCCGAACGGAATCACCCTACCCGCAAATCCGTTCGCACCTCGTCGGTATGACATGAAGCCCTCACTGCTTCAGATCTTACCGAAGTTCAATGGATACCCAGGAGATGACCTCATACCCATCTCCAAGATTTCGAGATGGCAATCATGCACCAATCAACTGATGAGCAGCAAGAGTATGTCAAGTTGATACTCTTCCCTTTTACCTTGGTAGACAACGCGAGAAGATGGCTGTATGACCTACCCGAAGGCAGTGTCACTACATGGGCACAACTGCAACAGGCCTTCTTGGAAGAATTCTTCCCAGCAGCACGAGTGGAGCGGATGAGATGGGATATCCACAGCATCAGGCAAGATGGGCTGGAATCCTTCTATGAATACTGGACGAGATTCAAGAGAATGTTAAGCAATTGTCCTCATCACCAAATCTCTCCAAAAGATCAGGTGGAGAGTTTTGTAAAAGGCATGCGGAAAAACGATCGCAGTTTGGTCCTGGCAGCTTGCAATGGATCGCTGATGAGTAAGACTCCATTGGAGGTCTTCCAATTGTTGGGCACCATGGCAGAAGAATCACGCGATGAAGGACATGAAAGGAATCTAGAACAACCAAGGAGAGCTGAAGAGAAAGAGGAGATGTCTAAATTGGAGAAAACTATGGAAAAGAGCATGAACGAACTCAAGGAACTTCTGTCGGGCTTGACTATACCGAAGAAGATTCGCCAGTGTGGCCTTTGCGATGCCACAGGACATCAATCTGAAAATTGCCCCAATTTTGGCGAGGATATTGTAGATGTCAATGCCATTGGAGGACATGATGGGAATCCACGGAAGTATGATCCTTATGCAAACACTTACAATCCGGGGTGGAGAGATCACCCCAACTTTCGGTGGAAGCAAGATGGTCAGCCCCAACAGCAGACCAATATGGGCGCACCAGTGCAACGTCATTAGTATAATCAGAACCAGAATCAACAACAATACCAGTTGGGACCACCTCAACACCACAACCAGAATCAGCAACAACCCCCTTACCAACCACCACATCGGAGAGCACCTTGGGAAGAAGCCATTGAAAGCATGGCTAAGGAGAGCGAGAAATTTCGCAATGAGATTCGAGCCGGCATGAACCAAACTAACCAGCAAATTAGTCATTTGACTAAAGCAGTGGCCAAACTGGAGGAGAACGCTGGTAAACTCCCAGCCATGGGGATCAACCCCAGAGAACATGCCCAAGTGGTGCTGACCGAATTTCCGAAGGAAGAGGAAAAGGAGGAAGAATTGTTAGCAGAGGCTGAATTGCTTCGAGGAGGCTGGAATAAGAGTGGGAAAGGGCCAACTGAGGAACAAGCTGGAGGAAGCAATCCAACCGAAGCACCCTACCCGGGACGCCTGAAACAGAAAGCTAGAGAGAAGGAAGCAAGTGAAATGATGAAGATGTTTCAAAAGGTTGAGTTGAGCATACCCCTACTCGATGCTATCAGGCAAATTCCAAAATATGCCAAATTCTTGAAAGATCTTTGTTCAAGAAAAGTCAAAATGGAGGAAGAAGTCCGATACGTGATGGGAGAAAGTGTTTCGGCGGTGATCCAACGGAAGCTACCCACTAAGCGAAAGGATCCAGGGATGTTTACCATTCCATGCAACATAGGAGGAACCAACATGGATAAGGCAATGATGGATCTTGGAGCCTCCATTAATGTGATGCCATTGGCTGTATAGAAAAGATTGAATATTGGCGAGATGAGGGACACCCGTGTGGTCATACAGTTGGCTGACAGGTCCAACGCTTACCCTGAAGGAGTAGTGGAAGACGTACTGATCAAGGTCGGGGATTTGATTTTCCCAGCAGACTTCTATGTTCTAGATACCGGGCCCAAAACTGGAGAGAATGCCATACTATTGGGGAGGCCGTTCATGATGACCGCCGGAACCAAGAACGATATGAAAACCGGGATCTTGACATGTGAGTTCGACGGAGTTCAAGTAGAATTCAACATCTATGAGACCATGAAGAGGAAACAAGCAATGGAGACGGTGGACATGGTCGATGTATTTGAACCCTTGGTGCAAGAACAAGGAATTACTTTTGGTTCCAGGGATGCTACAGAGAAGGTGATTCAATATGGTCTGACTGATCGGGATGCCGAACATATGGAGGACGATGAAATGAAGGAAGCTATCATGGAGCTCTACTCCCTCCGAGAAAGCACTTTAGAAGCCGAGGTGGAGGTAGACCAGAAGATCAAGGAATTAATCCAGGAGGTCTATCTAGCTGGGGGAACAGAGGCAAGCAAACCGGAGTTATTGGCTCAGTATGGGCAGAACGAGAAGCTGTTACCTTCAATCCAGAAAGCACCCGTTTTGGAGCTCAAACAATTACCTAAGCATTTACAGTATGCTTATTTGGGACCAGAAGAGACGCTACCAGTTATCATCAGTTCTGATCTAACTGTCGTGCAGCAAGACCGATTGGTCAGAGTATTACGAGAGAACAGGGAAGCCATCGGTTGGACCTTAGCTGATATAAAAGGCATCAGTCCCACGGAGTGCATGCATCACATTTACCTTGAGGAGGGAGCCAAACCCGTTCGAGACTCTCAAAGGAAGATGAACCCGGTCATGAAAGAGGTAGTGCTGAAAGAAATTCTCAAGCTGTTGGAATTGGGAATCATCTATCCCATATCCGATAGCCAATGGGTGAGTCCAGTCCATGTCGTACCGAAGAAGTCAGGGATACAGGTTGTGGAGAATGATCAAGGCGAGCTTGTGCCCACCCGATTGCAAACTGGATGGAGAGTTTGCATTGATTACAGGAAGCTGAATGATGCAACCAGGAAGGACCACTTCCCACTGCCCTTTATCGACGAGATGTTGGAGAGATTGGCCGGTAATGCCTATTACTGTTTTCTAGACGGATATTCTGGATACATGCAAATTTTTGTGGCACATGAAGACCAGGAGAAAACCACATTCACCTGCGTGTTTGGGACATTTGCATACCGAAGAATGCCGTTCGGACTATGCAACGCACCGGGAACTTTTCAACGGTGCATGATGAGCATCTTCTCCGACCTATTGGAGAATTGCATTGAAGTCTTCATGGACGACTTCACCGTATATGGGAACTCTTTCGACACATGTTTGAAGCATCTAGAACTCGTCTTGAAAAGATGTGTGGAGAAGAGCCTTGTCCTCAATTATGAAAAGTGCCATTTTATGGTAAGGGAAGGAATAGTGCTTGGCCATGTGATTTCAGAAAGGGGAATTGAAGTGGACAAGGCGAAGGTTGATTCCATCGCCAAATTGCCTTACCCGACTACCGTAAAGCACATACGGGCTTTCCTTGGCCATGCAGGTTTCTACCGGTGATTTATCAAAGATTTCGCCAAGATTGCCCAGCCTATGACCAGACTTCTTCAACAAGATGTGCCGTTTGAGTTTGATGATGATTGTAAGGAGGCATTCACGATTTTAAGAAACAAGTTGGTGTCGGCCCCCATTATTCAACCGCCGGTGTGGGACTTACCGTTCGAGATCATGTGCGATGCCAGCAACCACGCCGTTGGAGCAGTACTAGGACAGAAGAAAGGCAAAGAGAGTTGCGTGATCTACTACGCATCTAAAACACTGAATCCAGCACAGTGCAGCTATACCACTACTGAGAAAGAACTCTTGGCGGTGGTGTTTGCCATAGAGAAGTTTCGTTCCTATCTTTTGGGAACGAAGGCGGTGGTCTACACGGATCATGCCGCGTTGAAATATTTGATGGCCAAGAAGGAATCCAAACCTCGACTCATCAGGTGGATCTTGCTACTACAAGAGTTCAATATAGAGATAAGGGACAAGAAAGGAGCTGCGAACCTCGTAGCAGATCATTTGAGCAGGTTGCAACTGGAAGAAGATGACGGTATGCCCATTACCGATACCTTTCCAGACGAGAGACTATATTCCATGAGCATCCTGGAGGAAGAAGAAGAACTGTATGCTCTAACCAAGCAGGAGCCCTGGTATGCGGATATAGCTAACTATCTGATTACCAAAGAGTTACCCTCAGGATTGACAAGATTCGAACAACGGAAGTTACTCGTGCAAGCACGATACTATTACTGGGAGGATCTATATCTCTGGAAGACTGGAGCAGATCAAGTCATACGGAGATGCATACCTGAGGATGAGCATGCCCAAATTTTGGACATGTGTCATGGAACAGCAAATAGCGGACATTTTGGAGGAAAGCGCACGGCCCACAGAATCTTGGAGAGTGGATTCTACTGGCCCACCATATTTGCGGATGCAAGGAAATGGGTACAGAGCTGCCCAAAGTGCCAGATGACTGGAGGTATTACCGCAAAGGATGAAATGCCACAAGTTCCGATCATGCCGGTCGAAATTTTCGACGTATGGGGGATTGACTTTATGGGACCCTTCCCAAAGTCAAAGAACTACGAATACATTTTGGTGGCAGTGGATTACGTATCAAAGTGGGTTGAAGCCAAGGCAACCGCAAGCAATGATGCTCATACCGTGGCAGGATTCCTGAAGGAACAAGTGTTCGGGAGATATGGTATACCCAAAATTCTAATCAGTGACCAAGGGTCTCATTTCTGTAATGCCATTATCAGAGCACTAACCAAGAAGATGGGGGTGACATACAAGGTCACCACTGCATATCACCCCCAAGCAAATGGCCAGGCCGAGATTTCCAATAGGGAGATAAAGAGCATCCTGGAAAAGGTGGTGCACCCCAACCGTAAGGACTGGAGTGACCATTTGGGGGATGCGTTATGGGCATACAGAACTGCTTTCAAGACACCCATTGGAATGTCCCCGTTCCGCTTGCTTTATGGGAAAAGATGTCACTTACCTGTGGAAATTGAACATAAGGCGTACTGGGCAATCAAGCAAATTAATCTCAGTATGACCCTAGCTGGAGAAGCAAGAAAGTTGCAGCTGAGTGAGCTGGAAGAACTTCGGTTGGAGGCTTACGATAATGCGGTGCTCTATAAAGAGCGAACCAGAAGGATCCATGATGCCAAGATCAGGAAGAAGGAATTCTTGGTGGGACAAAAAGTCCTACTTTTCAATTCACGCTTCAAGATGATGGCTGGGAAGCTTCGTTCAAAGTGGTCAGGACCATTCGTGATCAAAGGAATCTTTTCAAATGGAAGCATTGAAGTATATGATCACAATGGAGTTGATACGTTCGTGGTGAATGGGCATCACCTAAAGCCCTATCATGAGCTTGCTGAAGTAGGAAAAGAGAAGGAGGAGTGCCACCTTCTCGACCCTGAATACGAATGAAGAGTGAAGGAAGGTCGAGCTCAAGACGAGAAACAAGAGCGCTTGCTGGGAGGCAACCCAGTGTGGTTACTTCGGTATGGTCTATACCGAATTTTCTTTTTCTTTAAAGTTGTTTTGTTTTTGTTTGGATGCACTAACATGCAGGAAAGTCGGGCCGAGATAATTTGGAAGGAGGCCCAGAGGTTGATCCAAGCCCACTTTGCGTTGCAAAGTGTGTAGGTGGAGAGTTAGGGATTGGAACGGTCTGGAAGAGGGCTTACAGAGGGAGATGACGCGAACGTGTCAGAGGCAAGCGGCGATGTGACTGCAACTCTTCGGTTTCCGCAGAAATTTGAATTTCAAATTTTGGCCAAGTTTTTATTTCCTTAAAAAATTCTTTTTCTGCCATAACCGTCACACTTACCATATTCAAAGCCTCAACCCACGATCTCCTTCCCCACAAACCCTAACCTCCGAAAAACTGCTACACCACGATCACCACTCACCTCAAACCCTAAATTCCCATAATTACCGATCACCCTTCTTAAAGACCAACCTTGCCTCCAAAAACCCCACAAAATCCGAAACTTCTGCACAAATCCTAAGTATTTTGATCTCTGCAAATCGTAATGGCCAAAACCAAAGGAGGAGCAGGCTCCGGAAGCAACCAACCGCCGAAGAAGAAAGGCACCAAACTCCCACCTCCAAAGCGTACCACAAGGCAAACCGCTTCGGAGGAGACCTCCACCAAAATTACTGAAGATCCTTTGCTGAAGATCCAACCCGAGGACAAAGGGCGTGCCGAAGTCCTCCAACAAGAGGAACAAGAAGTAGCAGGAACTTGCAAAGAAACCCACCTCCAGCAAAGCCGAAACTTGCAAAGCAAAAGGGGCTGATACGCACCACTGCTTCAGGAGTGGTCATACCGAGAGACAGCCAGAGGTATGCCGTCCTACAAAATAGAGAAATTACCCCTTGGTATTTTCTGGTTACTGAAGCTTTGGAGGATTTGGGGATCAAGGAGAAAGTAGAGGGTTATTTTGAGGGGATTGGTTGGAAGAAGATACTGGAGTGGAACCCTAAAGCATACCAGAAGTTAACGGAGGAGTTCATGGGAACTGTCGAGTTTAAGCCCAAAGGAAACTACACAATTGAGACCCCAGGTACCTTGCGGTTCCAGATGCAAGGTAGGATATTCCCGCTCTCGATCAACGAGCTGAATATCCACCTGGGGGTGATTGAAACCACAGAAGTCTATGATGAGGAGTACAAGCAGGCATAAACCATAGCCACACCGGAGTTGAGGAGTCGGATTGACCATTACTGGTCACTGCTGTCTACGGGAAGCAAGTATGTCAAAAACATCAGCAAATCGAACGAGATCAGGGACCCCGCCCTGCAGATCTGCCACAGGTGGTTGGCCTACAACATCTACGGCCGGCTGGAAGGTTCCAATGTGGTCACCCAACAGGAAGTCTTCCTGTTGTGGTGCATGATGGAGAGGAAAAAGGTGAACTTCGGGCTCACCGTGGCGCTTCAATTTCAGTATGGGGTAACCCATACCAACAAGTACCTCTCGCTCTGCCCACTGGTGACCATCTTGGCAAAAAAGCTCATTAAGTTTGACACCAAGAGCTCAGATGATGCAGCCCTGGCCGAAAGTCGCTTTCTGGACTTGGGCAGGTTCGTGCGTTGGAGGGTGGTCGAGGCAGACGAAGACGGGAGATACCGTTTGGTGTATCCTGAGGGAGCAGCAGCAGCTAGACCAGAACCGAGGAGACCACTAGAGCAAGAGGGACGCCGCCTTGTCAGCAGCGAGAGCGCAATGTTGTTGGCGGAGATGAAGGAAGTGAAAGACGAGCTGCTGATGCTGAGTGCGGAGATCACAACCCTGAGGGAGGCTATGGATGCTGGCTTCAAAGCAATCATGGACCGGCTGAATGCGGAGGCAAGGTCCTCCGACCAAAACGACTAAGTTTTTCCCCCCTGAACTCATAGATTAGGTTTTATTTTATCTTTTTACTTTTCTTGTTTTAATGTCTGTTTAATCTGTGTTTGATGTCGAGTCTACTTGCATTGTTTGATGGTGAAGGATTGTGCATGCTGATTTCAGTCTTGGTATGAATTGGTGGATTGAGTATGAAATGCATGATGGTAGCTGTGAGGATACTGAGAGTACCCCACCGGTGAGATCAGGGCCAAATTGAAAAAAAAATGCATGTTTGTGGTGAGAATTTGCTATGACTAGGAAATCTTGACTTTGTTTGAGGACTCATTTTTGCTAGTACATGACTTGTGTGATTTGGGCACGATTCTTTGATTTAGGGCCCCAGATTTTTCTTTGATATGTAATGTGAAAAATAATCCCTTGTATGCCAACTTGAGCCGAATTCATTCTTTCTTGAGCTTTGTTAATGCTATATCTAGGAGAAGGAATTTATGAAGTGAATGAAATGGTGAACAGGGAATTATAAGAAAGAAAGAAATCTGGGCACAAAAAAAATTGGTGAATAAAAATGATTGCCCACAAATAGAATCAAAGAAAAATGAACCCCATTGAAAGCAGGAAATTAAGGGTTGGTTGTAGCTGTACTGAACGTGTATACTGAGTAAAGGTGATACTAAAATTAGCCACTGAACCATATATACCTCACCTTAGCTCCGTATGCCCCATTACAACCCAACAAAGACCCTTTGATGAGTCATACTAGTGTGCTTAACTTGTAGTCTTCAATCAAACTCTTAGGAGGTGATTGATATGATGGAATGGAATGAGGGTGGAATGGAATGGAGGTAGGAATGGAATGAAGGGAGGAAAGGAATGACAAACCTTGGTGATTCCTTTGCTTGGTATGCATAAGGAATACAAAAGGAATGGAATTGTAATTCCTTGTTTGATTCCATTCCTATGATTGGTATCTAAAAATAAATTTTAGGAATGGAATTGAATTATTTTGTTTTGCTAAATTAACATTTACATCATAATTTATCAAATTGACATTATTTTGCATCTCTCTTCCACCTCTATTTTGTGTTATATTTGTAGGGACAAACCAAAATATGCACTGGGGTAAAATCGAAAATTAAGAAAAAAGTTGAATATTAATCAAATTAATTTTTTTTAAAAAAAGCTGACTTGTTTTCCATGCATATTATTACTACACACAAACATGCACCCGAAAAAAAAATTAAATTTTTCTTGCCACCCACAACCCCACCCCCCACCCTACCCCCTATCTTTTTTTAAAAAAAAATTCTCGTCACCCCCAACCCCCCTCCCCCAAATTTTTGTTTATTTTACTCACCACCCCCACACCTCCCCCCCCCCCAATTTATTTTTTTATTTTCTAAAAAAAAAATCTCGCCACTCCCACCCACCTCCCACTAACCCCCCTCCCCCCTTACCTCCCAATTTTTTTAGGGTAAATTTGGTTTAAAACATTAATAAATTTTCAAATTTTGGTTTTTCCCACAAACTTTCATTCTTGTTTCAAAATACATAATAAATCACTTTTTTTTGAAACTTTCCATAGTGTGATTTTTCGGCGAATTTTTTAAATGATGTGGCGCCGAACTTGAATGATGTGGCATATTTAAGGGTTAAGTACCACTTTCCCCCTCAACGTTGACACCCCTGTCACCTTTAACACCCTAACGTCAGGGTTGACGTTGTTTACTACATCAACGTTTCAAAACTAAAGCAAAATGCCTCCACGTTTTAAAGGCTGCCCCAAGCGCTGCTCTAATGGGATCAATCACCGTTAAAACGCAGGGGGAAATTCGATTGTCATGTCACATAATTTTCATGTAATTACATTGTATTGCCACGTCATTTAAATTTTTGATCGAAATATGTCATCGTGGGAAATTCCAAAAAAAAATGATTTATCATGAATTTTGAAACAAGAATGAAAGATTGTCGGAAAAACTAAAATTTAGAAATTTATTATGATTTTATACCAAATTTACCCCTTTTTTATTGCATGTTCAGGTTCACCAGCAAACTTTTTTCCTAAGAATTGGATCTTCTTGAGTTGCAATACCAATGGGACATGTATCTTTGTCGCATTTCGGCATCATGAAGGATGGGTGGGGTGGGGTGAGGTGGGGGTGGCGAGTAAAATAAATAAATAAAAATTGGGGGTGGGGGTGGGGAGGGGGAGGGGCGAGAAAAATTAAAAAAAAAAATTGGGGGTGGGGGGGTGGCGAGAAAAACTAAAAAAAAAGGTTAATTTTTTTTTGGGTGGGTTGGGAGGGGTGGGGAGAAAAATAAAAAAAATAAAAAAAAATGAAATGTTGGGGGTGGGGTGGGTGGGTGGCAGGTGGGGTGGGGAGAAAAAAAAATTGGAGGGGAGGGAGGGGTGGGTGGGGTGTGGTGGTGGCGAGAAAATTTTTTTAAAAAATATTTTTTTTGGGGGGTGGGGGGTGGGGTGGCGAGAAAAATTAAAAAAAAATTATTTTTTTTGGGGGCAGGGGGTGGGGTGGGGTTGGGGATGAGGGCAAAATATATAAGAGTAATTTTGTCAAAACCTAAATTTAGGTGGAATTAGAAATGGAATGGAATGGGTAATACCATGTTGGAGGGAAGGAATGATAATTCCTATATGTAAAGGAATGGTGATTCCCTTAAGAATGGTGATTCCTAAAATAAAACTATACCAAGTATAGGAATGGAATGGAGGTAGGAATCACCATTCCATTCCCACCTCCATTCCACCATACCAATCACCTCCTTAGAGGAACTAGCACAGCAAATTATGAGTGTAAACACTTAACCCGGTGCTTGAGCGAAAAGAGAGACTACCATCACACTTTATGCATGATCATTACTCTGGTTTGTGGTCTGTTTGAACTGAATGATGCATGTTGGTATGATCTGACCCTGAAATCTGTACAAGTTTCGTGTCTTTTAGTTTTATTCCTTTTTCTTTCAACCTTTTCGTCCGTGTCTTCAATGAATCTACCTACATACTTGAGGACAAGTATGCCTTAAGTGTGTAGGTGTGATGCGTCTTCGACTTTTGGGCCATTTGGCCCTATTTTTCTCTTTATTTGTGTCGGTACAGGTCTGTCAGGGGGAAAAACAAAGTTGTGGAGGAAGGAAGATCAGTAGAGCAGAAACGGAGGAAATGCGGTCAGAATGGGCATTACCGAGCCCAGATTGCTAAGTCATGTTTACCAGCATGGAGCTTCGGCCAACAAGTACCTCTCCAATTCAACTTGGGGCATGGGAACCTGGAGCAACCACCTGGTATGAGCCACACCGATAAGAGCAGTCCGTCTGATCGTTACCAGGAGAAGCAGACAGCCAGAGCCATAAAAGGAAAGGTCAATCTCGGAGATCTCGAAGAAACAAGTGGAAGAAAGAAGAAGAAACTGGAAGGATCGAAGGAATGGGAAAGGTTGACTAAGCTTGCAGCTGGACGCCATCTTCAATCAGGATCAATCAAAGATCGAGCTAATTAAGGAAAGAAGATCCCGGCGAAGATTTGGAACCGGCGCAGCTAGGGTTAAGCCTCTACCATCCGGCGGTATAAAAGACTAACGATGTGCAGCGTGCACAACTTCTTGGCACCTGGAAACTCTTGTTTTACTCTAGCTATCATTTTAAGTTCGCCGTGTGTGGCATCCGAAACAATTTACATTCCCGAGCTTTTCCCTATTCAGTTGTGTTTTCACTTTTGAACAAGTTCGAAGGCTTGAAGCCTAGGTACTATTTATCTATTTCAGTATTTCTTTTCGTTCTATCATGTGTTCAATCCATTTTACATTTATGAATTCTGTTATGTGTGAGTAATTCTTTAGGTGAGGTTTTAGGGGTGGAAGTAATTGTTGTTAACATGTAAACATTCGTGAGGCACTTGTTCTTCCGGTTGAATCTCGTGGTTCCGGAAGGATCTGTTCGAAACTATGGGCAGTAGGGGCCTAACGGGTGATCTCCGTTCGGTAAAACGCTATCCATGACAAGCAAAGGCCAGGGTATACCAAGGTACAACAATCGGTATGCCCAAGACCGAGTAGCTGAGCAGCGTCAACAAAAGGCGTTGTAGATCCAGAAGGTGGGGAAAGGGTTGATGGGATACACTGCCCTTCCTCAGTCTTGGGCTTCTCTAGAGGCTATCCATCAACTGTGACGAGGCATAAAGCCATGGTTATCCAACGAGGAAAGCAATCTCGACGCCGTAGCATGTCTATGACTGGTCGGCTGACAAAGCCGGAAATAGTTGAGTCCAGGAGGCATGTGTCACTAAAAGCGTGGAGTTGGGGACCTCGGGAGAGAAGGTTGGTGAGGGCCATACTTGGTGAGTAACGGGTATGGCTACTATCTACGGAGAAGTGAAGCACTGCCTTGTGACCGGGGATTGTGTGATCTTCGGACCAAGTGACCACAATGAGATCAACCATCCTATATGTGAAGTATAAACCCTTGAAACGCCCCAATGTCTTTGGGCCACGCCTTTGGTTTGTATGGATCATAGACGGATCATCAGTGTGCCTATGACCGAACGAATGTTAACAACAGTTATGACCTAACCGAATAACCTCACCCCTTTGTTATTATTGATCTTGTTTATTTCTTGTGCAGCGTATACAGATTGAGAATTGTGACACCTCAGTTTGTCGTAGGAGAACAAAGTGGTTCCTCACTCCCTGTGGGATTCGACCCTACGCTTACCGCTAAGACTAAAGTTCTTGTTGTGAGAAGTAGGAGCGTGTACTGTCTGTACTGGGCATACACAGGTATTTTGTCCACACCGCACGATGGGTGTGTGTCAGTGACGCGCCAGGCTCTACATCAATCGTAACCCAAACTGTCGGTTTGGGGGTAATCCCGGTAAAGTCTTAGGGAAAACATCTTTATATTCTCGCACGACTGGCATCATCAACCTCTGCATTGGATTTGTCTCTCTGGCTTGGATATACAACGTACGCGGTTGTATCATTTCTTCGTAAGAACTTTCTTGCTTGCAGTGCCGAGATGATCGGCGTCTTCTTCCATTTTCTCTCAATACCAATGAAGGAAGTAGGTTCTTGGCCAGGTGGCCGAAAAGATATCCGTCTCTCTTTGCATTGTATCTTCACATGGTTTTCCTTTAACCAGTCCATTCCAAGAATTATATGCAAGTGCCATATAGGCATCAATCTCAGATTTCTCGCCTCGAGCTTAATCGATCTCAACTCAAATTCTAAGTTATGGCACACGGATGAAACCATAGTGGTTCAGCCTATGGGTGTAATTACTCTTTAGAGGTTGTGGAACAGGCTCTTCGTTCGGTGACGAACAAAATACTATGGGCACACCCTTCAATTCGTCCATATTTAACAATTTTCCTCGGTTCTTGTCCGGTGCTTTCTGCTCAAGCGCGAACAGTCTCTGTTGATGCGGTTGATTCGCCTGTGGGGCTGGCGATTGCCTTCTTGACTGACGTGTCGAAAAGCTGGCTGTTGTCGCGGTGGTGGAGGTAGCGGTAGAATTCCCTTTTTCACCTTGAGTGGCAACCGAAACTGGCTCGGTTGTTCTCCGCTTCCACTTTGCTGTCGATTCAGACGCTGGTTCGAGTAGTGCCCAACTCTTCCGTAGGTGTAACAGCTATTCTGTCTCATCTTACATCATCTCAAACGTAATTCATTGCTCTTCGACAAGGCGACATCCCTCGTAAATCTTGAAGATTTACTGCTGCTGAGGTAGTTGGGCCAACGCCAGGCCGTTTGTCTCAGTTCTGCTTTGGCGGTGGCACATTCTAACTCTGCCACGGCTTCTTAGGGCCTTGACTTCGGTCATCTCATTTTCTCTTTCCTTCTTGCCCTCGTCCAGAAAAAGATAGATGGCACGTTCAGGTGCTCTAACTCATTTGGGGTGCTGAAGCTCAAATCGCGTTCTCTGGCTGCATTGCCAGTTCTATATCCAATGCTCCATTTAATGCTTCAGTACGCATAACCGTACTCCGACTCGTTACATCATCTCGTACCTCTTATCTCAAATCTAATCGAAACAAATCTGACATCTTCTCGTTCATCTCTTCTCGATATGTGGCATACCGAACCAAGTCGCGAAACTGACGTTCGTATTCAGCTATGGTTTTATTGCCTTGTCACATATCATCAACTCTATTTCTTTCTTCAATCGGTTTCTCTATCTCGACAAAAGTCTAAGGGAACATGTATCAACCTTAGAACTAATTCTCATAACTCACAAATCATAAGACTCTTACTCAATCATCATATTATTTCCTCAATTCTCATAACTCAACGTCAAAGACATATTTCATGTCTATCATCATAACATCAGCTCAAAACTCTACTCAAGCATAGAGACTCTCTGGTCATCGTCGTAGAGACATATAAGAAAAATTTTCTCTTTCGAGAACTCTTACCAATTACAGGGCATAACGGAAATAAAACATCCTGTAATATTACGACGTTGCTACTTCTATACTAGTCGTCATCTCAGTCTGCTATCGTGGAAAACGTCATCTGTTCTAATCTATCATCTCGATCTCCTTGAATCTGCTATTGCCTATTCTGGCTTAGCATCACTTCTTCTCATTCTCGAAAAGGTTAGCTTTCTACGTACTTGGCTAATATAAGAAAATCCATAATCGAACTGTTGTGCTCGTCTCATAATAAAATATTCTACGACTGCTCCCATAACTCGTGTTTTCTTCTAAATACTCTTCTTGTTATGCCATCCTAGTTACCTAGACATTCCTAACTCTTGTCGGATGTGGTAGGGACTAGGATGTGATGATTAAAAATGTCTGATCTTGAACAAGACGAGCTCAATTAATGGAATGATTCCATAATAGTCGGTGCTATCTCAAGGATAATGAAGAAGTTACAATCAAAAGAAGATCAAAAGCTAGAACAGAAACCAAGATAAAAACTGAGATATAATATGATGGGGGCAAATCAATATTGGAAGTAGAAGCAATCCACTAAGTGGAAAATGAATAAATGGTCCACTGTTAAAGCAAGGGGCAAGGATTTCCAACCCAAACGATTTAGGCTCAATTACAGTGGATCTACAAAAATTTCTCAATAACATATAGTTCATCTCATGCAGGAGTTCAAATGGATGTAGAAAAATTTAAAAACGACCAAGCGGGATAGGGACTCAATGAGTCTACTCTCACGATTACTCTAGCGTTGATAAACGCGGTCCCGGTGAAAGTACCTCTATTATGAAGTACAATTGGTCAAAAACATCTATGCATCCCATGAGGTCTCCATAATACGTTCGCCCTATTAGGGTCGTGTCTATAAGTCGCGATGAAATCTCTAACTCTTATCGCATTATCTCAACTATTGATCTCTCTGCTTCTCTTCTTCATCTTCTTCTCGGTTTATATTCCTTCCGTTCCCTCTTCTTCTCGGAGATATACTACAAAGGAAAAGAATTATAACTATCGATTTCGAAACTAGCAAAACTAGCCGTTCGTCAAACAAAAATACTAATTCTCTTTTTCTCACTTCGCTTCTATATCTCATAAGTGATCTCAAAATTCTCAAAATTCTTGTCCACTCTAGTTCTCACTTATCATCATTCGAAATTCTCGTCAATCTCTATTTCTCATTTATCGTCAAGCATCTACATCATTATCATTCTCAAGCTCTGATAAAGGAAATGAAACTCTCTAATCATCAACCTCTCTGTATATATATATAAGGAAAACTGCCTCTCTCTCGAGGTCTTCTACAAAAGCGAAGGTTCTCTTGTACAAAACGCCCTATACTATAATGATGCTCTCGCTATGCAAGCACCATAGGGACTAAGCGTCATATAGGTTCTATACCATGCTTCTAGCTATGTATATCGGCTATGCATCACTATATATATACATCTCTAGATAGTCTCGGTCATCATCTATCAATCTCCCATCTCGTCGTCGTCATCGTCAACCTCCATATCCTCACTCAGCTCTGTCTTCTGACTCTCGTACTCGTCGATCAGTCGGTAGACGCTATCGTCGCTTGGCTCATCCTCGACGTTGGTGTCCACCATCGGACCATAAACTGGCACCTCATGAATAGGTACCCATGTCTCGACTCCGTCAGCAGTATCATGATGCTGCAATGGCTGGGTCCGTCCTTAGCCGACCGTCATCTCTGGAGTCTCCTCATCCGGATCCTCCTCCTCGGGAAGTAGGGGCACAACAACTGGCTCCCCTCCCTGAGCTGGTCCCTCAGGCTCTCGATACGGCGGTGAAGGAGGCTCGCCATAAGCAAAGTAACGGTGGCTCAGCATTGCGATGAAGCCACTAAGGTCTCCATACCCGATTTCCTCCAACCAGGTAGTATCCGTATACTGGGGTACTAACGATAACGCCCAGTCTCGCCACGAAGGTGGCAGTAGTGGAATCAAAAGCATAATGGCCTCTGCGCCATCGATCTCGTAGGGAAATAGCCCTCCTCCATCATCGGTGATAGTGTGCCAAAAGTTCACCCAAGGTGTCATCCTCGTCCGGGATATACTCCCTGAACCATTGCTGCATCGCTGTCTTAATATGGCTCGGCATCTCATCCTTGTTTGGTACGGTGGGGCATCGGCTATACTAGCCTCAACATCTCTCCTCATCTTCCACATCAACTTCCTCTATCTCAGAATTCATCATCTCAAACAATTCCGTCATCAAAACAATACATAACTCATTAATGCATCAAACTCAGTTCTCATCAGAAAAGCGATAAGAAACAACATCAACCTCTTACCTCGTTAAGCCGGAGGAGATGGGGTGTTGGGGTTTCGTTTCCAAAAAGACTCTCTCTCAAACTAGTCTAAGAATTCAAATTAGACTAGTACTCAATCTAAAAAGAGTAGAAACAATCAAAGGTTTAACTCAATCAAGCAATTAACTCAGAGCAGACGACCTGGCTCTGATACCACTCTGTCGCAGCCCGATTCCCAAACGCTAGTGATAGCGGGGTACGAGTATCGATACGACTATTTTTAAAAGAATAGAAGATAAGATGTATAGGCCAAACATCAAGCGGAAGCTCGCATCAAAGGTGTTAAGAAAATCATCGTAAATGAACCCAAGGGTAAAATCATCAACGTCGTTATAACTTATTAATTATCAGGAATTTTCCGAACAAAAACAAAACGGGTATAGCTCATTTTTCATCAGGAAGCATAACATGCAGAGTATCGCAGCAAAAAGGCGAACCAATTATATGTATGGAGACACATAACCGTGAGTATATTGCTTGATTCAAAAGAAAACATAGTATCTTTTCACTAAGGTTTTATCAATGTCAGAAGGAAAGCAAAGTATCTCATCCTTATGACTCTAACATCAAAGGAAAGCTGCAAAGAACTTCATCGATGAAACAATTCCCACCAGCACCAGTCCAATCTCGCTCCATTGCTTAGCCTGCACATTTAGAAATATATGCAGGGCGTGAGTAATAATACTCAGTGGGCAAACGCCGGAAAAAATATCAAAGGCGCTCTTAGAGCTATATGTTTGGAACTTGCCATATCATCAGCAATACACAGAAATAAGTTATCATCAAAGAATCTGTGCATGCAGTTTTCATGACCATAACATCATAAAGAACGATAGCGCTATCAAAATACTCATTATGTATGTACCACGTCTACAACTCATCATTATTATTATCGGTACTGAGAAGTAGGCCTCCCTCTCAAGTACCGTGACCGGCCGACCCGAAGACGGCTCTCAAACACCTCTGTGTACACAACCCCGCTTGTGGCAGAATCCGAATTCGTCTCATCAGTAGAGGGTAACATACAAACTCAACATCAAAAATTGGCAAGTCAAACAATTCTTAAACGTCATTTATCTCAATCATTTGATAAACTCATAAATATCATCATCAATCATTTTAAAAGCTCATACGATAAACGTATACTCAAAATATTGCCCACCTAGAGTCCTTCGCTTACGCTCGGATAGGAAAAGGTGACTTACTTCTTCGTCTCGCTCGGGTCTTCATAAATCATCAACATCATCACGAAGGTTCATGTGATAAAACAAACCTTAGTTAGAACTCATCACTAAAATTCAATCTCGTCTCAACAATAACTTCTCACTCAACGTCTATTTACCCAGTAAAACTAAATCCCTAGGCATACTCGACTTCTAAGGATTCACACGTCTTACTCTCGATTTAACTCTCAACTCGGACCATACTCCTAGCAAACAAGCACATAGGCATGTAAAACACATAAGCATACAACTCACTCAGAAACATAACACAATCAAGCAAACATATGCTGACTCGGAGACCAGAGCAGAGAAATGCTCGGTGGTCGGAGTGGAAAAACTCAGCAGAGCGGAGCGGAGCAGCTTGGCAGAACTGCGAAAAATACTCGCCAGGGCAGAGGAATCAACTTGCCAAGGCAGCGAAATCATGAACTCTCTGGCATAGCAGCAGAGAAATGCCAGAGGAATGACGAACATTCTGTCGCCAGAGGAATGGCGAACGTCAGAGGAATCAAACATCAGAGGACTCGATCGTCAGAGGATTCGACATTAGAGGAATCAGACATCAGAGGAATCGATCGTCAGAGGAATCGATCGTCAGAGGAATCGGACTCAGAGGAATCGATCTCAGAGGAATCGAACTCAGAGGAATCAAACTCAGAGGAATCGATCGTCAGCAGAGAAATGAACTCGCTGGCAGGGCAGCGGGGAAAAGAACTCTCTGGCATGCCCGTAGGGAAACGATTTCTCTGGCATATCCGGGGAATGACTTCTCGGCTGAGTAGAGCAAGACTCAAGACAGAACGACGCAGTCAAGAGCAACTCGAACAACTCATCAACTTTTTCATTCCCAGAAATCATCAAACACTCTCAAACATCAAAAATACTAACACTCAACATCATGACCTACTCAAAAACTCATTTTGAACACTAATTCATCAACATCGCGTTAATCCTTTCATATTTTCATGCTCATCATCAAATCATCATTCAAAACATAACCTCAAGGATTTTCCAAAATCATATATCAAACTAAATTTCGGAAAATCTTAGATCTCAAGACTAAGCTTTGCAAAATACATCTTAATCACCTCAAATCATCACATATATAACACATTTCTCACCCCATATTTTAGAAAAGAACCAGAAAGATTTTTAAAAGGGCATGAACCCTAATTTTTGAAAATGACGAAAAAGGTGGAGGGGGAGTTTCTCATGCTTCAATCATCCTTCTATACACATATATCACATAATAAAGTCTAGATCTAAAAGATTAAAACACTTACTCAAGTAGTTTTCAAGAAAAATGAAATCTTCTCTCTATTCTTCAAGCATCAAACTCCACTAATCTTCTTGAATCAAGAGTAGAAAGTGTTTAAGGACTAGATTTAGTGGAGGATTTCATCATAGTTGCGTCTTTTAGAAGCTCGAGCTTGGTCTCCAATGGAGGAGAGAAGGAATGGCGTGAGGGGGAGAGAAGAAGGTGAAGGGCCGAAAATGATGAGAATGACGGAAAGAGAGAGAAACTCTTGGTATTAAACAAGATTCTTATTCCTTAAGATAAGAAGCATTAAATGCTCAAATAATACTTTGTCTCCCCTCTTAGCCACATGTCAAAACCGCCTAATCCCACATGTGAGAAAGAGATTAAAAATAGTGGGAGTGAGTGTAGGAATGTGTGGTGGTAAATAAAATCATGTACTACCACAATTACTCAAACATAAATACACACATATCAGATAAATCACATAATGTCAATTAAAAAGCTCACAAAGCTATCACATTAAAACGGATTATCACTCGTCATTAATCTAATCGTCACTCTAGCCCAATCCTCTTTATAGTGACTCTCAATCACTACCTCGACTCTATCTCTCGTCTTTCATCTCAACATCAAAATCAATTTACCATCTCCATCTCAACTCGCACATCATTCTCAATTCTATCAACATCTTTATTTTACTCATCTTACCATCCATCGATAACTTCTTCTCGATTTTAATAAGCTAGTCTTTAACTCTCAAAGTTCTCAATGGTATTTCGATGCTACTTCAAGGTAATATCATCAAGGGTTCTCTCCCTCTCTTCCTCGACTCTATGTCAAACTCATTATTCCTATTTTACTTAATAGGACAGTCAAACTCTGATAACTCGGTATCCGGAAATTCTATTCCTGGTGGTCGGAAGTAAAATAAAATCTTAACTCAATTCAATCAGCATCTCTAACTCGATTCGTTTCTCAAATCTCATCACTCTACCTCCATTATTGGTTTGTCCACTTATAACTCTATATAAAAGAAAATTTGTCTTCTCTAGTCATAAAAGAAAATAAATCTCGCATCTCGACATCTCAGTATTCTCAATAGTGTTAAAACACTATCTCCCAACATAAGGGAAAAGTATGGGGTGTTACAAAATTCAAATGGTGAATCAGTGATGTCAATGTGAGGCGATGTTATAATCATATCACGATTCTGCATTTTTCTATAATTCCCACATATCTTCAATTCTTCATCGCAAAACCAGGGCTCTTCTTTCTTTATCAAATAAATGGCAACCTCTTTCAATTAACATATCATGAAACTAAATTAACGAAACTATCATAAAATAACTTAATAAAGTTCAAAAAAAAATACATCGAAAAGTAAAGACTAACTACAATTAAAACATAAAATAAATTTGGCAAAAAAAAAAAACACTAAAAAATAACCGAAAAAAAGCTCAAAAAAAAAACTAATCTTGCTCTTCTTTCTTTATCACAATAATGGTAACATCTCTCTTGAAACCCGTTGTTGCATCATCAACACCCAACGCAACACGAGCAAGAAACTCGATGTCAATATTGCCCATTCCATGTCTCCCGAATAACTCCACGAATATAAACCAAAAGTGATGTCGTTTCGTGGCGACAAACATGTTCAGCCTTTCATCGTGATACCACTCTAAACCAATCACCTCATCTGCGTAATACTCGCTACGTGCCATGATAGCGACATGCTCGTTATACATCTTCAAGAATTTGTAAATCTTACGTACAATGTCGAGAGCATTGTACGTTCGGAAAGTAGCTTGAGTAGATATAATGGCTTCAGTAGACCGAATGGCTCGCATGCATGCATGGTTATCGGACAAGTCATGCTTAGACCGTTGATCCAAAAGAATCGCCAACATTGCCGCCTCATCGAGAAATTGCCAAGCGATGAGACCATCATACTCTTCGTATGAGAACTCGCCGGTTTTGATAACAATTTTCTGAGGAGCCAACAATTCTGATGGGGTCGACATGATGACAAACAGAGAGATAGAGAGAGATCGACAGAATGAGAGGAGACCGAGAGATATTGAGAGAAAGAGAGTGAGAATGAAAATAAGGAATGTGGAGCTGTAATCCAAAAATTTGCTCCTACATATTTAAAGAAAAAAATCGATCCCTCAATAGGATGTACCGAGATTTGTTTGTTTAAAGATTTTGGGAGGGGCCGAAATCTCAACTAAGTTTTGATAAGATTTGATCTTGGATAAATGTAATCCCATAAAATTAGCAACCAATTTGAAGCTTCATCAATATCTTTTAATTTTTTAAAAAAAAATCGTGCACACATTTTAACAAACATTTGAAGTCCATTATTTTGGTGAAGGAATTGGATATGACAGGGGGCCAAGATTTACTTGTTTGTTTAACGATTTTGGGAGGAGCCGAAATCTCATCTAAGTTTTGATAAGATTTGATCTTAGATAAAAATCAAGGGCTAAAACAGTAAAACAATAAACCTTAAAAAATCGGCCCACTTTCTAAACCCCAAAAAAACTGGCTTTTGGACACCTGGTGTCCAAACGTCATTTTCATTTTTAAAATTTGATGATAGGTAGATGTTAGGTCCGAAGGGTCTCGAATAGGTGTATGGGGGGAGGAAATACACCTATAGGCTATTTTTCGAAAACAGAAGGATCTCAAGATAGAGATCAAAATGAAACTTTACACACAAACTCAGACACCTGTTTACTGAAAAGAGTTTTGACCAAAACAGGGTTGACGAGTACTGATACTGAAAGACTCTTCAGTAATGAGTTATCAGTTAAGCCACAAGAACTTAATTGATGCACGTAAGGCTTCATTCGAGTTTGTTAAAACAGAGATGTTATAAATCTTCCTGACTATTAGAGGATAGATCAGTCAGACTGATAACATACGCAGCGGAAATACTTTTATTTCGCAATAGCCTTTGTTGAGCACGTTGTTAGTCTTTAGTTTCTCTTTACAATTAATCAGTATTCAGTTTATCAAAGGTAAGAACACAAGTAGGAAAGTAAAACTGAAAGCTGTAAATAACACAGAGATTTTTACGTGGTTCAGAAAATACTTCCTACATCCACGGTCGGTTGATCAGACCAACAACTTCACTCTGCAAGTGCTTGCGGGTGCACTGCAAACCTATCTGTGTGCTTGTCGGGTGCACACAACCGAATCAACTGAAGATCCACTCTTCAGTACCAACACACCTTGTTGGATTTCTCACTCCTAGCACGAACTGGCACTAGGATCTCACGGAGTCAGAGTACCTTCCTGAACTCCTTTTCAACTCAAAGACTCGATTCTATCGGTCGAAGGGAGGTTTGAAATCTTGCCAACTAAACTTCAAAGAACAAGTTCATTGGAGTTAGTTTTGACCTAGGCTCTGGTAAATAGAGGTTTGCTTGAGGTCTAAGAGAATAAATGTAATCAGTAGTGACTGATTTTTGGCGTTGGTATTCTCTTCTTCGATTCAAGCTTTGGAGAGGTTAAGCTTTGGCTGAGACACAATTTTGACAGAGTTTCAACTTATGTTGTTGAATCGGTGAAGATTGAAGTGATCATCGAGCGCTATTTATTGGAGAGGTTTTGAATAGATCCGTTGGCGGAGAAGGTCTTCAAGATTTCTTCCGTTAGAGAACAATTTGAATTTGGGCTGAGGCTTCAATCTTCGAGGTTCCTTGTTTGGTGAGAACGGCTATGTTGAAGAGCAAGAGATGCGACGTCTCTGATAAAGTAGTCACCAAATAGGAATGACCTCTGCAGAGAAAGGATGATCCTGAGATCTCTGCATTTAATGCGGCTGTACTTTTTGGAGTACATGGCTTCCTTTGAACGTTGGAGGTTCAGTCCGAGGAAGAATGTTTAGCTGATACTTGACTTTAGTATCAGTCCGCTGATTCCACATGGCACGCATTAAGTAATCAGTTCATGACTGATTCTTCAACTGATACTTCAGTTGGCAACTTCAGTCTTCAGTCTTCAGTCCTTCGTCCTTCAGTCTTCAGTCTTCAAAACAGCAATCTAAATGATAAACATGCAGTTTTACCTCTTGGTGTGTCATTTTTGATGCTTAGTTATAAGGATTTTGTGTGTTTGATGGTTTATTTGAGCTTATATTGGTTTATGGTCAAGAACTTGTCACTTGCTTGTTGTTTGAACGAATTTTTAGAAATAATGAAGCAAAATTTGGAAGAATTGGCTGAAATACAAGCTGTAGTTCGTCTCGAGAGGAGTTCGTAAGTGCAAACGGATCATAAATCAGAGTTCGGACGAGGGAGAACCAGCAAAAACAAAATTTCTGTGCAAAGCTGTCAGAACCTCGTGGCGCCTCATGCGGGCTGGGCGCGCGGCCGCGCCTCGGGCCGCGTGACAGCACAGATTTTGCGCGATTTTTCTATTATTTCAGCTATTTTTCGATCCTACACGGTTTTGACTTATATTTTGAGACCTAGGGCATATAAATACTCCCCATAAACATAATGAAAAGACCTTTTTATCAACTTTTATCATTTTTTTTCATATTTTTACTTTTCCTGAGAGCTGAGAAAGACGGAGGACGGAGCCAAAGCAAGATTGATGATTCTCGATTTCAATACGGTTTTTCATTGTTGAATGTTTATTTGTTCTATTGAGATATTGATTTTTACTCATATTGTGTGGCTAAAATCCCTATTTCCAGGGTTTAGGGAGTAGACATGGTTTGAATTTCTGACTATTTGATTCAATTATTTGAGATTGTTATTCATTTTTATGTTCTCGTTATAATTGTTTGCTTAATTGATTGGTCACCAATTTAGCATAATCATAGGTTTTAATTTGAGATCGGGAGATGATGATTATTACCTGAACTAAGAACATAAAACACATTTATTTTAATTCTAAAGGGAATTGATAACTGTGAGGGCGTTAATCCTAGGAACTTTTAGGAGTTACATGTTAGAAGTGCGATCCAGGGATGGTAGCCTTGCATGTAATCAACGGTTTGTATGCCACGGGAGTGGGTATGGACTAGTTTAGAGATTGTCTTAGGAATCATCTTATTATTTGAATTGAACATGTTAGTTAGGAGAATCTGTTGAAACCTTTGCCTTGGAAAATCTTCTCTTATCTGTTTCTGTGTTTCGCAGCTTGATTTATTTTATTTTCTGTTATTTATTTATTTATTTAGTTTTAAAAACCAAAACTCTTATTTTCGTTTGTCCAGATAGAGTAGAATAATTTAGGATATGAATTGATAATAATTAGTCTTTGTGGAATACGACCTTGCTTGCTACTGTACACAATTGCACCGTACACTTGCGGCGTGTTAAAGAAATTAGCAAACAAGTTTTTGGCGTCGTTGCCGGGGACTGATTTTTATCAATACTATCTGTTGATTGTTCGAGACTAATCAGGATTTTTATTTCTGTTTATTTTAATTTTCGTTCTTTGTTTTTCCTGTGGTTCTTATTCTTGTGTTTGGAGCTTTCCAGGTAGTGCATGAACACGCGATCTCGTGATTTACCTCTTGAAGATTTTGATCTAGAGATTGAAGCCATGCTCCACCTTAACAACATCAAGAAAAGAGAAACCACACTAGACACGATGGCTGCCACTGCAGAAGAAGTTAGGGCATTGAGAGAACAGCTGCAGGCGTTGTTGGATGCTCAGAAAGATGCTGGCGAGCAGAAACAGGCCCCAATCAATGAGGCTTTCACTCCGCAATACTATTTTCACGAGCCTCCAAGAGTCAACGCAAACAATTTTGAGCTCAAGACTTGTTTAATCACGATGGTGCAGCAAAATTAGTATGGAGGCAAAGCTGTGGAAGATCCCAATGCACACCTGGCACAATTCCTAGAGCTGTGCAGCACTGTTAAGATGAATGGAGTCCCTGATGACATTATACGACTCCGCCTTTTCCCATTCTCACTCAGGGATAAGGCAAAGTCATGGTATCAAACTCTACAGCTGGGAGCCAATCCAACATGGGGGGACGTGGCAGATATTTTCCTACGGAAGTTCCATCCTACTGGGCTTACATTGAAGTTGAAGATGGATATTCTTCAATTTCAGCAATTTGATGGAGAGACTTTGGCTGAAACATGGGAAAGATACTAGGAGATGTTGAGGAAGTGCCCGTCCCATGGCTTTGATGAGGGGACTTTAGTCGTCATGTTCTACAATGCTTGTGGAGAGCGCACGAGGATGTTTATGGATACAACAGCTGGAGACTCCCTACTCAAGAAGGGAAGCTCGGAAGCAATGGAGATCATAGAAAGTATGGCGGCTACCAGTTACCAATGGCTATCCGAGAGAGTTCAGTTGAAGAAAGTTGATGCTGCGTCTAGCTCAGATCCCATAGCATTGATCTCGACTCAACTGGCAGAGCTGAACTCAAAAATTTCAGCAATGTCTAAGGGAAATCCTGAGCCGGCTGTAGAGAGCCCGACAGGCGTAGAAGACGCCAACTACATCAATAGCAGAAACTATGCGAACTTTCAGCATGGGCAACAGGGCGGATACAATAGTGGACAACAGTTTCATCATGGAGGGCGTCCACATCCGAATTTGGCATATGGAAACCCAAACAACGTAATCCAACCTCCACCAGGCTTCTCTGTTATGAATGGAATCATTAATGAAGAGAAGAAACCAAATATAGAGGAGTTGATGATGAAGTTCATCTCCAAGGCAGATGAGAGGATGGAAAGGCTTGAGTCTACCACTGCTGCATTGGGAACACAAATGAAGATGTTTGAGACTCAATTGGGTCAAATAGCCGCCGCCGTCAACAAACTCCAACAGTCAGGCAATTTAATAAACAGTGCCAAAGTGAACCCAAAGGAACAGTGCATGGCCATTGGATTAAAGAGTGAAGTCACCTCTGAAGACAGCCATGGTTCTCAGGAGATGGGGAAAAGAGAGCTCTCGTGGAGAGTCCATGAGGAAGGTCGACGACTTCCACCTCATCTGCGTCCTCCAGGGTGGATGCCGTTTCCCCAGCGTCATTTCAAGATGGTCGATTTGCCGAGCGGGACTACACAGGAAGGGGCCATGCGGCAAAAGATGAGAGTGCACGGCTGATTGAGGAAAAAGCTAAGGAGGTCACTGTTGAGGTTTCTGGCAAAAAGAAGGAGGAAAAGCAAAAAGCTACTTCGCCAGCAACTATGACCGTACCTTTCCCCCAGCGCCACAAGAAAGAGAGGGTGCAAGAGCAGTTCTCCAAGTTCTTAGAGATCTTCAGGAAAGTGCATATTAATATTCCATTGGTGGAAGCACTGCAGGAGATGCCGCAGTATACTAGATTCCTGAAGGACATTATGTCGAGGAAGAAGAGGCTGGGTGAGTTTGAGACGGTGAATCTCAATGAAGAATGCAGCGCGATCCTGCAGAGGAAGCTGCCGGCGAAGGTCAAAGATCCAAGCAGCTTCACACTTTCCTGCATTATTGGAGGCCAACATTTCGGAAGGTCACTCTACGATCTGGGGGCGAGCATAAACCTCATGCCTTTATCTGTTTTCCAGCAGCTGGCAATTGGAGAGTTGAAGCTGACATCAATGAGGCTACAGATGGCGGACAGGTCGGTCACTTATCCTCGTGGAATTATGGAGAACGTGCTCATGAAGGTGGGGGATTTTATTCTCCCTGCCGATTTTGTGGTTCTAGACATTGAAGATGACAACAAAATCCCGCTGATTTTGGGGCGCCCGTTCCTTGCAACGGGAAGAGCTTTGATTGATGTGGAGAAAGGAGACCTTACTCTGCGAGTTCATGATGAGAGCCAAACTTTCTATGTCTATGAACCATACCGCATCCACAAGGACGAAGTGCCCAAGAAAGCAAAGGATTCGGGAAAGGTAAGTGTTGATGTATTTAATACATTTGATACGGATCCTTTTTCTTGGCAGGACCCAGGTGATCAAAAGTTAAAAGGAGGAGTTTTGGATGAAAAGCATGGAGCAGGGAGCAGCTGGTCGCAGCACTGCTTGCACCAGCCACCTTGAAGAGGTTGCTGTTCTGTCGAGCTAACGACGTTAAAAATAGCGCTTATTGGGAGGTAACCCAATTTTTGGTTAGTTTGTTCCTTTTTGTTTGGTTGTTTGTTTTCGTGTCCCACAAATCATTTTCAAACTTATTCTCCTTGGTGGTGAATAAGTTTGGGGGGATGTGTCTTTGTGGGTGCACTGTTTGCTTTGGTTGTTCTTGTTTGTTTTGTCGTTGAGTTTTCTTAGTCTTGCTTTGGTGGTTTCTTTGTGATGTTGCTTTGATGATGATATGAGCAGTGTAGAGATTTGTTGGATAACTGGTTCATGATGATTTCTGTTTAAAACTTGTGAAATTGCATGCATTTGTGTTGATATTGTTGTGATTGAGCATGATTGATGAATGATAAGCATAGTCTCTTTTGATGTTGCATTCAATGAAATAAGCTGTGAGATTTGAGCCTTGATTGTCACCATTTTACAATCTTATTTCCTATTCTTGAGTGATTGTTCGAGCATGCATGTGTCTTACTAGAACTTGTCTTGGTTTCTCCCTCGAGGTCACATAGTCTGCTTAATAACTTTGATATGATAGAAGGCCATCTTTGCTAGCTATATATCCCATATTTGCCCTATTACTATATATGATCCTAATTCGCCCCCTTGGAGCCTTATTTTCCATTTTATTTGATTTAGCCGTGGGTGGGAGCTTGGAGATTGTTGATAGAGGATAGTTGGTTTGTGGAGATATGTGTTTATGGATTATGAACTTTGATCTTGATTGAAAAATCCTAGTACCCTACAAGTAGTTGGAAAAAAAAGAGAAAATAAAAGAGAGAAAAAAAATTGAAAAAAAAATGGGTACATAGGATACATTAGAAAGTCATAATGTCATGAGAAATAATTGATGAGTTGTGATGGTTTTTGTATTGAAAATTTTGGTTTTATGAGAGGTGGAGGATTATGTTGAGTAAGAATGTTATAAGGTTGGTGATTGTGCTACATTGAGAGTATGTATTAGTCACTTAGCCAAATATATCCTACTCTACCAAAGAGCCTACATTACAACCCTCGATAAAGCCCTTTTTGATCTTGGTTATAGGAGCACACATTAAGTGGTGGAGAGGTGAGACGATTGACAAGCTTATGGTTGAGTACTTGTTTTGCTTGAACTGAGCGTATATACGTCCATGTTAATTGATACACTTGAGAGTTGAGAGTTCTTACATTCTTTATCTTTTTAGTGAGGATTTCAATTCATTGAGACCACAATTTAAAGTTTGTCATGAGTGTGATATCTTGATGATAGGAGATACAAATGCATGTTGGTATTTTTATTAACAAATCTGAATCCACAATGTTATCCACTTTTCTTTGCGCTCTTGTTGATTCATTCTTGGTTCATCTTTGTTTTGTCCAAGGACAGACAATAGTTCAAGTTTGGGGGGTTGATAAACATGCATTTTTACCTCTTGGTATGTCATTTTTGATGCTTAGTTATGAGGATTTTGTGTGTTTGATGGTTTATTTGAGCTTATATTGGTTTATGGTCAAGAACTTGTCACATCCTTGTTGTTTGAACGAATTTTCAGAAATAATGAAGCAGAATTTAGAAGCATTGACTGAAATACAAGCTGTATTTCGTCTCGAGAGGAGTTCGTGAGAGCAAACGGATCATAAATCGGAGTTCGGACGAGGGAGAACGAGCAAAAATAAAATTGCTGCGCAAAGCTGTCAGAACCTCGTGGCGCCTCATGCGGGCTGGGCGCACGGCAGCGCCTCGGGCCACATGACAGCACAGATTTTGCGCGGTTTTTCTATTATTTCAGCTATTTTTCGATCCTACACGGTTTTGACCTATATTTTGAGACCCAGGGCATATAAATACTCCCTATAAACATATTGAAAGACCTTTTATCAACTTTTATCATTTTTTTTCTTCATATTTTTACTTTTCCTGAGAGTTGAGAAAGACGGAGGATGGAGCCAGAGCAAGATTGAAGATTCTCGATTTCAATACGGCTTTTCATTGTTGAATGTTTATTTGTTCTATTGAGATATTGATTTTTAGTCATATGTCTATGTGTAGCTAAAATCCCTCTTTCCAGGGTTTAGGGAGTAGACATGGTTTGAATTTCTGACTATTTGATTCAATTAATTGAGATTGTTATTCCTTTTTATGTTCTTGTTATAATTGTTTGCTTAATTGATTGGTCACCAATTTAGCATAATCATAGGTTTTAATTTGAGATCGGGAGATGATGATTATTACCTGAACTAAGAACATAGAACACATTTATTTTAATTCTAATGGGAATTGATAACTGTGAGGGCGTTAATCCTAGGAACTTTTAGGAGTTACATGTTAGAAGTGCGATCCAGGGATGGTAGCCTTGCATGTAATCAACGGTTTGTATGCCACAGGAGTGGGTATGGACTAGTTTAGAGATTGCCTTAGGAATAATCTTATTAATTGAATTGAACATGTTAGTTAGGAGAATCTGTTGAAACCTTTGCCTTGGGAAATCTTCTCTTATCTGTTTCTCTGTTTCGCAGCTTGATTTATTTTATTTTCTGTTATTTATTTATTTATTTATTTATTTAGTTTTAAAAACCAAAACTCTTATTTTCGTTTGTCCAGATAAAGTAGAATAATTTAGGATAGGAATTGATAATAATTAGTCTCCGTGGAATACGACCTTGCTTGCTACTGTACACAATTGCACCCGTACACTTGCGGCGTGTTAAAGAAATTAGCGAACACTAAACTAGAAAAGAACTCTAACACTTGAGTTCGAACAGCTCTAGTCTATTACAATTAAAGCCTATGGATTTTGGTATCATCAAAATAATGATTAGGATATTCCATTAAGTTCCCAACAATTTACCCCTTTTTGATGATGCCAAAACCACACAACAGTTCTAGGCAAGAAAAAGACTGAACTCAGAGCACAATTTCTAAAACAGGGTGAATACTATCCCCCCTTAGCAATAGAACCTAAAAACTTGTACTTAGAGAAAGAACACAACAGTTCAAACACAGAACGAGGAGAAGATAGAAAAACATTAATCAGAGCCTGGACAAAAAGTCATTGTCTTCAGGTTGAGATCAAAAGAAGTTCTTTTTATTTAAAAGAGAGACTTATGAGACATCAGTCGAGGTACAGAGCAAGACTTACAATGGAGTAAAAACAACAAAACAAAACACATGGGAAACCCATGGACTCCAGCAGTCTGCTTGGCTGCGCCTTGAACTTCTTGATCTTCATCTTCAGTCTTCATGTTCCTAAGCTTGTTCCATTAACACTTGTTTTCTGTTGACTTGAGGTCTTCCTGGCTAACCTTCCTCATGATCGTCTTGATGACCATTTTGCTTAATCAGCTTCAGTCTTTTTGAGATGATAAGTCTCTGAGATCTTTTCCCCTTTTTTGCAACATTAAAAAGGAAGAATTGACTGAAGGATGAAGGTAGGATCATGCGAGGGTTGGAGAAGGCTCGCAAGAGGATCTAGAGAAAGGTACTGGAGGTGAGATGAAGGCGGAGAATATGAGGGTTTAGAAGAAGAAAGTGAAACATGGGGGTGAGGAGAGAATGTGGGGGAGACAAAGAAAGGGGCAGAGGTTGGTTTGCATGGCTCTCAGAGATAGAAGAGAAAAAACGACTATCATGCAAACCAAAGGAGGGTGAGGAGAGGTTTCTTGAATGAGAGAGAGGAGATTAGGTTGGGAAGTGTGTGGGAAAGGAAGATCGAATCAGTGACAGTCGTGAGGACAGCCACTATCGATGATCCAGCACCAGGTCCATGAAAAGAAGACCTTGTGCAATGGGTTGCGTCGGCTGACAACGAGCTCCTGCTCATTGTTGTTGCACCATATAGAAGCTTCACAAAAAGGTGTGAGGCTCGTTTGAGAATCAGGTGAAGTCCGTCTTCTTGAGACAGGTACTTCAAACCATATGGATCGGGCATGAGAAAGGAAGACACTCGCGTCGCTGGATACAAGTGAGAATAAAGTAAGCTTTGACGTCGGAGAGACGTTGAGATCCAGTGGAAGGGTCCGGTGAAGACCAAGTATGTGAGCGTCATTCTCCCACTCCATGACTTTGCAGTCATTGAATTCTCCTTTTGCCGGAACAAAATTTCTCTGCAACTTTTGAAACATTGAAATTTTTTCTCACAGTGAAGGCTGTGGAGAGTTGTTAGTTGATGCAGAAAACAAGCGAAGACATCAAGGTATAAGTAGACAAATTTTACCAAGAAGGAAGATGAAAGAGTTTTTCGAAAACTGTACCTAAAATATTTTTGAAGAAAAATTTCACGTCCGCCGTCACTGCAGAGGACGGAAGCTTCAAAAGGTGAGAAAGATCATTGCATTATGTCATGTCAATGAGATTCTCAAGAATTTTGATTACAGAGGCAAAAGGTTGGAAAGATTTTTAGAAGAGATCGGGACAAGTAAAATCAAAACAAAACTTCTTAAAGGTACTTGTCCTTCATGGATATTTCATTTTCCAACAATCAGTTAAAGATTTTGAAGCAAACTGATCAGTTAGAGAAAACTTTTGAATTCAGACAAAAGACTCATAACTGAAATAACTAATTTTTAAATAATAAGTTGAAAATACTTACTGATCGACTGATCATTGTAGTCAGTCGATACCACTGATCTTGGTTGACTTATCAGGATGAGTTTCCTTCAAATGAAGACTTGTCTTCATTGCTTTCCACGTCAGCAGTCGTAGAGCATCAGTTGGTTGACCACCAGTCATCATGACTGTTTGAGGAGATCTTCAAACACAGCATCACTCTTCTTGGTTGATGAGGCTGATCCTTCCACACAGATCG
The DNA here is from genome assembly GCF_028751815.1 of Salvia miltiorrhiza. Lineage (NCBI taxonomy): Eukaryota > Viridiplantae > Streptophyta > Magnoliopsida > Lamiales > Lamiaceae > Salvia > Salvia miltiorrhiza. The sequence goes on from NW_026651532.1 coordinate 125,443, forward strand.
TTGAACCTTTCTTCAGGAAGAGCTTTGGTCAGCAAGTCTGCTCTCTGAACTGCGGTCGGAATTCATTCAACATAGATATCCTTCTTTTCGACGTGATCACGAATGAAGTGATGTCGAATAGCAATATGCTTGACTCTGGTGTGATGAACTGGATTCTGCGATATTACAATAGCACTGGAGCTGTCGCAATAGATTGGGACTTCCTTTTCTTCGATCCCATAGTCCTTCAATTGTTGGACTAACCATAGGAGTTGTGAACAGCAGCTTCCTGCAACAACATATTCAGCTTCAGTTGTGGAGGTGGCGACTGAAGTCTACTTCTTTGAAAACCATGAGATGATCTTGTTGCCTAGGAATTGACAAGTTCCCGAAGTCGATTTGCGATCAATTTTGCATCCTGCAAAATCTGAGTCTGAATATCCGGTGAGCTTGAAGTCATCGTCTGCTGGGTACCACAATCCTAAGTTGGGTGTGCCTTTAAAATATCACAAAATTCATTTTGCAGCATCCATATGAGCTTCCTTTGGATCTGACTGATATCTTGCACAAACCCCGACTGCATGCGCGATGTCTGGTCTGCTCGCAGTCAAATACAACAATGATCCATTGATTTCTCTGTATTTGGTTGAAGATACAGATTTTCCTTCTGATTCTGGATCAACTTTCCAGTTTGTATTCATTGGGATCTTGACTGATTTCATGTGCTGAATACCGAACTTGGCGATCAGTTCTTTGGCGTACTTTGACTGATTGATCAGTATTCCTTCGCTGGTCTACTAGACTTGTAGTCCGAGAAAGAAATTCATTTCTCCCATCATGGACATTTGAAACTTGTTAGTCATGATATCAGCAAACTTCTTGCACATGCGTTCGGATTTGGATTCGAAAATTATGTCATCGACATAAATCTGAACAAGTAGGAGATCTTTTCCTTCTTTGAGAGTGAACCACGTTCTGTCCACTGATCCTTTTTTGAAACCTTGTTCAACAAGATACTCAAAAAGAGTATCATACCATGCTCTTGGAGCTTGTTTCAAGCGATAGAGCGCTTTCTTCAGCTTGTACACCTTTTCTGGTCCTGCAACCTCAGAATCTGGAGGTTGTTCCACGTAGACTTCATCGGTGAGCACTCCATTGAGAAATGCACACTTCACATCCATTTGGTGTACCTTGAATCCTTTGTGAGCTGCGAAGGCTAAGAAGAGTCTGACTGCTTCCAATCTGGCAACTGGGGCAAAAGTCTCATCGTAGTTGATTCCTTCTTCTTGACTGTAACCTTTTGCTACAAGCCTTGCTTTGTTTCTCACAACATTTCCTTCTTCATCTTTCTTATTTTTGAAAATCCATTTCAAACCAATCACCTTTGCATCATCTGGTCGATCCACAAGCTCCCAAACTGAATTTCAATTGAATTCATTGAGTTCTTCTTGCATTGCGATGCCCATTGAGTGGACAAGGTTGCACATTGATCTTCGAGTCTTTACACCGTCTTAAAGGCATCGATATCAGAACCATAAGAAAGAGCTGAAGTTCTTATCTTTGTTGATGCAGTTTTGGTTGATATCAAAGACGAGGTTGCACATTGATCTTCGAGTCTTTACACCGTCTGATGGTTCTCCAATGATGTTCTCCTTGGAATGGAGTTCAAACCATCTTCGATACTTCTTGATCTTTTCTGGTGATGGTGGAGGTTCTTCAGTCAGAATGGTTCTGAATTGTTGAGCATTTTCCTGAGCAGGGGAGAGTTGAACTAGAGCTGCTTCGGCATGTTCAACTTGATCTTCGGCTTCTGAAGTTCAGTCAACCATCTGATGTGGCTCCAGTCTGAGCTTCAGACCTTTGACTGATCTTCTGATACTGAAGCTTTTCAGTATCTTCTTCTTTTCCTGGTCCCCACACCAAGACTGTAGAAGGTTCGGTGTTGTTAATTTCAGTTCTGGAAACTTCAGTGTTCTCAACACATCTTTCAGTTTCCTGTTTCCTGAAATCATCAGTAAACTCATCAAAAACAACATGTGGTGTTTCTTCAACACAAAGAGTTTAAGAATTAAACACTCGATAGGCTTTGCTGGATCGTTCAGTTCCAGAGTATCCAAGAAAAATTCTTGGATCACCCTTGCTATCAAATGTGTTTAATCTCCTCTTATCATTGTTGTGGATGAAACACCTAGAACCGAAAGCATGAAAATATGAGATTGAAGGCTTCCTGTACTTCTATAGCTTGTATGGAGTTTTCCCATGTCTTTGAGTGAAGAATGAGAGATTTTGCGTGTAACATGCGTTGTTGACTGCTTCTGCCCAAAACTTCAAAGGGAGTTTTGATTCGTCTAGCATCGTCCTTGCTGCTTCCTTCAAAGACCTGTTTCTTCTTTCTGCTACTCCGTTTTGTTGAGGAGTCCTTGCTGCAGAAGTTTGATGACTGATTCCTTGTTCCTCACAATACTCACAAATGACAGTATTGAGGAATTCAGTCCTACGATCTGATCTGATGCTGATGATGTTACTTCCTTTTCAACGCTTAGTCTTCTCAGCAGCTTTGGCAATTCCAGCAGTGTCTCTCTCTTGGTGTTGAGAAAAATAACCCAAGTATATCGTGAGTACTCTTCCACGACAACTAAGGTATACTTCCTGCCGTTGTAACTTTTGGGAGAGATAGGGCCAAACAGATCCATGTGAAGTAGTTGAAGAACTCTTTCAGAGGAGTTTCCTGCCTTTGACTTGAATGACGTCCTGGTCTGCTTTCCTCTTTGACATGCTTCACATTCTTGCTTCTTCTGGAACACAATAGAAGGTAAACCTTCTACCAGTTGATGTTTAGCAAACTTGTTGATCGTTTTGAAGTTGAGGTGGTTGAGTCTCCTATGCCACAGCCAGTTGAGCTCTGAGCTGCTTTTGCTGATGAGACATATTTCTGGAGGGCTATCTTCCCATGAGACAACGTAGAGACTTCCTTGTCTGATCCCTTTCAGAACCACCTTTCTTTGACTGTTTCTAACAGTGAATTCATCATTTTTGATCTTCACTGCGAAACCGCTGTCACAAAATTGACTCACAGACAACAAATTATGTTTTAGACCAAAAACAAAGCTAACATTATTGATACTGGCGTTACCCATGTCGAGCACACCATAGCCTTTTGTTTCTCCGATTGAGTTATCTCCGAATGCAACTTTTGATCCAGCTTTCTCAACGTATTGAGTTAGATATTCTTTATAGCCCGTCATGTGCTTCGAACAACCGCTATCCAGATACCATGTTCTGATTGAAGCTTTAACATCTTCCTTCTTTTTATGTTTCCTATTTTTGACCTACAAGGAAGAGTTAATTTAGGTACCCAATCAATGTTTGGGTCCTTCAATGTTAGCTCGTGTTCCCTTTGGAACCCATATCTGCTTCAAAACTGGTTTCGGTGTTGATCTCTTGCGCTTTGCTGGTTGTCTGACTGAAGTGGTTGGCGCTTCAGTTGGCACATGAGCAATCTTCTGTTGAGCTTTCCTTTTGAGAACCTCACTCTTATAGAAGCTTTGTCTGATGAGTTATTGAGGTCTTCTTTGCTCTACAGAGTATATTCCTTGAGATACTTGAGTCATTTTGGACTGATGGAGACTTGACTGATGTTGTGGAACATGAGTGATATGATGTCCAGTTGCTTGTCATCATGACTGGTGTTTGGCTCGTCTGGACCTATCATAGCTTTGTCTCCATGTTGTTCTTTTTGGAACTGAACTTATTTCAGTTTCTGACTGATGTTGTTGTTCTTCCCCCTGGACTGGTGAGGAAGATTCTTCTTGAGTCCTGATGTTCCTTGCCCAAACTTTGACTGAAATCTACTTTCCAGTCTTCTCAGTAGAATGATCTGGTTGGGGGTCTCCTTGGCTCGTCTGTAGCTTTGTGGAGGAGGAACATTTGTTCTTGTCATCAGCTTGCGTTTCCGAACTTCATCCATATCATGATCTCTTGATTCTTCTAAAGTGTTGTTCTCAGAAGCATCATCCACTTCGTTGATCATGATATCATTTCCTTTATCAGTTGGAGCAAAATTTCCTCCAATATTTTCAACGAGACCTTTCGAAGGAAAGTTGTTCATCATGGGAGACTTCATCATGTAGTCCTTGACTGTTTCTTCCAGTTTGTGATTGAGCCTCTTGATTTCATGAGATGCTCTGTCACATTCTGAATTAGAAACTCTGAGCTTCTCTTCCAGTCGACTGTTCTCCATGATCAGTTGATCAAGACAAGTTTCATCCGGAAAGTAGATGATTGTCTGATTCTTGGCTCGTTCATCATTGATCTCCTTTTTCATTTTCTGATTCTGCTTGAGAAGATCTTCGAACATTTTCCTCAACTGACAGTGATCAGTCATGAGCTGATCGAACTCGTCAGATTCATCGGCTGAGCTTTATCCAGATTCTGAATGATCTCCTGCAAACACCAGGGAGTTATTAGTATAAGGAGTTTTTTTAGTGAGAGTTTACTTCTGGGCCGTTCATTCCATTGTCGTAGCTGTTGTCGGCCACGCTTTAAGTTTCGTTGGCCATCAGGGCTTGGCTCTCATCATCTGAGCTGGTTGAATTGAAGTCGGATAATTCTGATGTATCTTCGGAAGATCCAGCATCGGCAGCAACCATCACTTTCTTCTTCGCATAGTTGCGATCTTTCTTGGCTTTCAGCTCTTTGCGCTCAGATTGCGTCAGTTCAGGGCATTCAGTTCGAAAGTGCCCTTTCTTTTTGCATCCAAAGCATTCCACATCTTTCATGTCAAAAGCGACTGACTTTCTTTCTCCGCTTCGATCAGTGGAATATCTGGAGTTGCTTTCTCTTTCCTTTCCTTTGTAGTGTTGCTTGTGGAACCTTCTGTACTTGCAGAATTTGGACTCCATCTTGTTGAATCTTTCAGTCAACAAAGCATATTGACTGAAGAAGTCCTCGGGCTTGAGTTCCGCTGGTTCCTTTGTCTGCTTCTTGCTTTCTCTTGCTGAAGCTTTTAGTGCTGCTCCTCTTGAGGTTGATGGACCATCTTCGTCTGATACTCCAGCCTTCTTGATTCTAAGATTTCTCTGGATGTCGAACTCATTTGCCAAGAGGTCAGAGAAGAGCTTGTTTGTCGGGAGCTGACTGAATCCAGGCTTGTTCTGATGAGCAACTGAATAGATCTGCCAATCTCCTCGTGGAAGTGCTCAAAGAATTTTCAGGTTGATTTCTCGTTGAGTATATTTGTCCTTCGAGATGGATTGAACTTCATTCAGGATCTGATTGAATCTGAGTTCCATCTCGTCGACACATTCATTCTTGAGCATGAGGAAGGAGTCGAATTTCTGACAAGCTATGGACAGCTTGTTCTCCTTGATTTCCTCGGATCCGATGCATATTCTTTCAAGAATGTCCCACATCTCCTTTACAGTTTTGCACTTGATGATCTTGGTGACATGCTTGTTTGGAACTGTGCCGGAGATGATGTTTTTGGCGAGGTTGTCTAGCTCATCTTGCTTCCTTTCTTCTGTGGTGAAGTCTGCCTTTTGCTTGATCTGAACCTCATCGTATGGATCTCGAGCTGGGTCAACAGGAACTCTTTTGACGATTTCGGTGATGATGATTGGTTCGTTGGTGATGACTTCCCACATTCGGTAATGTTGGGCGGTGAGGAAGCTTTCAAGCCGAAACTTCCATATGTCGTATTTTTCAATACTAAACATAGGTAGAAAGGATAATCTATTGTGGTTAGTCTCCATTAAAAAAAAGAATAGGTAACAACAGATAAGGCAAATAGCAAGCACTTTTTGAAAGAGAAAAGTTTTCGAGACCTTTAAGAATAAGGATCTAGTTCAATTAGAACATAATCAAAAATAGAATTATTCTTGCGAACAACCTACTCTGATACCAATTGTTAGGTCCGGAGGGTCTCGAATAGGTGTATTGGGGGAGGATTAATACACCTATAGGCTATTTTTCGAAATCAAAAGGATCTCAAGATAGAGATCAAAACGAAACTTTACACACAAACTCAGACACCTGTTTACTGAAAAGAGTTTTGACCCAAACAGGGTTGACGTCTGATACTGAAAGACTCTTCAGTAATGAGTTATCAGTTAAGTCACAAGAACTTAACTGATGCACGTAAGGCTTCAGTCGAGTTTGTTAAAACAGAGATGTTATAAATCTTCCTGACTATCAGAGGATAGATCAGTCAGACTGATAACATACGCAGCGGAAATACTTTTGTTTCGCAATAGCCTTTGTTGAGCACGTTGTTAGTCATTAGTTTCTCTTTGCAATTAATCAGTATTCAGTTTATCAAAGGTAAGAACACAAGTAGGAAAGTAAAACTGAAAGCTGTAAATAACACAGAGATTTTTACGTGGTTCGGAAAATACTTCCTACATCCACGGTCGGTTGATCAGACCAACAACTTCACTCTGCAAGTGCTTACGGATGCACTTTAAACCTATCTGTGTGCTTGTCGGGTGCACACAAACGAATCAACTAAAGATCCAATCTTCAGTACCAACACACCTTGTTGGATTTCTCACTCCTAGCACGAACTGGCACTAGGATCGCACGGAGTCGGAGTACCTTCCTGAACTCCTTTTCAACTCAAACACTCGATTCTATCGGTCGAATGGAGGTTTGAAATCTTGCCAACTAAACTTCAAAGAACAAGTTCTTTGGAGTTAGTTTTGACCTAGGCTCTGGGTAAACAGAGGTTTGCCTGAGGTCTAAGAGAATAAATGTAATCAGTAGTGACTGATTTTTGGCGTTGGTATTCTCTTCTTCGATTCAAGCTTTGGAGAGGTTAAGCTTTGGCTGAGAAACAATTTTGGCAGAGTTTCAGCTTATGTTGTTGAATCGGTGAAATTGAAGTGATCCTCGAGCGCTATTTATTGGAGAGGTCTTGAATAGATCCGTTGGCGGAGAAGGTCTTCAAGATTTCTTCCGTTAGAGAGGAATTTGAATTTGAGCTGAGGCTTCAATCTTTGAGGTTTCTTGTTTGGTGAGAACGGCTATGTTGAAGAGCAAGAGATGTGACGTCTCTGATAAAGTAGTCACCAAATAGGAATGACCTCTGCAGAGAAATGATGATCCTGAGATCTCTGCATTTAATGCAGCTGTACTTTTTGGAGTACGTGGCTTCCTTTGAACGTTGGAGGTTCAGTCCAAGGAGCAATGTTTAACCGATACGGGACTTTAGTATCAGTACACTGATTCCACGTGGCACGCATTAAGTAATCAGTTCATGACTGATTCCACGTGGCACGCATTAAGTAATCAGTTCATGACTGATTCCACGTGGCACGCATTAAGTAATCAGTTCATGACTGATACTTCAGTTGGCAACTTCAGTCTTCAGTCTTCAGTCCTTCGTCCTTCAGTCTTCAGAACAGCAATCTAAACTAGAAAAGAACTCTTTCACTTGAGTTCGAACAGTTCTAGTCTATTACAATTAAAGCTTATGAATTTTGGTATCATCAAAATAAGGATTAGGATATTCCATTAAGTTCCCAACAGTAGAATTGCACTTATTACATATTTTTGGAAGTGATAAAATTTATTGATTTTGTTGTATTTATACATTGTAAATTTAGAAATAAAATATTCTTTAAAAATCTGTAAAACATCTAATAAATTCGTGTAACTACCATCCTTAAATATTCAATGAGGCACTCTCCCGCTTCAAGGGTCATTTGTATGTTGAAGTAGTGTCATTCGAAAATGTTCAAGTGTCATTTTCCGAATGAAATAGTTATTCTGAAAACCAATTGCACAGCGCAATCGATTGCACAGGAGTATTTGTTATATTCAATTGTGATGGTAATAGAGAATTGTGTGTGTGTGTTAGTTCTTGTTTCGTCGTGTTTGTGCCATTCTCTATTACTCCCTCCGTCCCACTCCAATAGGCTCATTTTCCTTTTTGGGATGTCCCACTTCAATAGGCCCATTTTCTTTTTTGGATAAAAAAGTTGTACTTAATTGATGTGGATCACAGCACTTTACTACCACTTTCCTACTAAAAAGTAAGTTTTCTTAATCTCTGTGCCCAAAAGAAGTGAGCCTATTGGAGTGGGACGGAGGGAGTATTAGTTTAGTCATATTTTATTGTAAAAGTTGTGTAGAGTAGTGGTGATTTTGTGTTAATTTGAGCTTAATGATTAATTGTGATGCTTTAGGTGTTAAATGAAGAATGTCGATGTTAAAGTATTTGAAGGTTGTGAAGAAAGCTCACAACGACGCAAAAGAGAGTGATTAAGATATGCTAACCAAGGCTCACAATGAATCGGGGGTGATTAGAAGAAGATTGAGAAGAGAACGCAGTGAGTCGCGGTGCACTAGCCAACCGGGTTGACTGCTTGAAGGAAAATGGGCAGAATGTGAAGTGAGTCGCGGTGCACTAGTCAACCGGGCTGACCCTGACAGTTTTCTGACGGGAATTCTCATAAGAAGGGCGGTTTTTAGAGATTCAAATACACTTTTTTTCACTTAGAACTTCGATCCTTTTCCCTTTTTGAAGCAAGAACAATAGGAGAACTTTAGTTTTTCTTTTATTTCACTTTCTTTACGCATTGGAACGGATTTGCACTTTGAATTTCACAGTTATTTCTTTATCTTTCTTCCTTGTTTTAATTCCATGGTTTACCTTTTCTCCTACTTTGAATTCTACAGCATGATGAACTAATTTCCATAATCTAGGGTTGGAGATTCAATTGGGTTTAATTGATTTGCTTGAGATGCATTGATGCACTTTATCCGATTCAATTGTTTGATATTCGATTTAGCAATTGATCATTGCTTGATTGTGTTTGCAACGTGTGATATCGAGAGAAGAACTCGTTGTTTGACCGTGGTTGAATTGGAATTAGACTTAATCGGAAACGTATAGGTCTAATAATTGATGAATTCATGTGATTTAATTAGTGTAGACTCATACTTGAATGTGAAAACTATGGTTTGAGCACCTACGTTAGGAGAATTTTGTGACTTTATTAATTGTGCATGATCTTCACTTGTTTATTGATTTCCCGAGAAGATGATCCATCGCCCTAGAATCTTTAATCCTTGAATTTCCGTTTGTTTTATTACTTTGAATTTATTTCTCGTTGTTTTAGATACTTTACTTGATCACTTGAAAATTGGATAGAATGTTTAGGATTTATTTGCTTTCTGTGTGTAACATATAAATCACTAGCCCTGTTAAGTCTTCTTCGTGGATACGACTTGGGCAACTTATCACTGTACGATTGACCTCGTTCTCTTGCGAGCAATCTAGAGGTACACTTTAAGTTGAACAATTCTTATATCTTCTTTTACGAAAAAAAAAAAAGGTAGGGTTAATTACGTAAAAAATCATGAACTTTGGTCAGATTTCCAAGTTTGCCATGAACTTTTTTTTTTATCAAATTTTCTCAGAACTTAAGGGGTTGATCAATTTTGCCATGATTTTCAAAAATCCCCAAATTGAGTGCTGACATGGCATTATTAAGTGACTTGAAAAGTGACATGGCGTCACCGGCGGTGAATCAAAACGACGTCGTTTTGAGCCCAAAACTTTCTCTCTCTCTCTCTCTCTCTCTCTCTCTCTCTCTCTCTCTGTGTGTGTGTGTGTGTGTGCGTGTTAGTGGTCGAGCTCGCCGGAAAGAAGGTTTTCCGTCTCCGTGGACAGAGCTCTTCTAACCACCTGGTACTGCGGAGGGGGGCGGCGGAAAAAAGTATATATAACTTTTATATTGATTATATTTATTATATTGGTGAATATAATGTTGTTATTATGGTTCACCTAAATGGCCTAAATATGATTCAACCAACAATATTTTGGTTTGTGAAGCGCTCAACTAATTCAACCTCCAAATTAAATGCTATCAATCCAACTGTCATCTTCTCACCATCTTTCGACCCATAATTATTTCTATCAACGGAATATTTTTTATTTCCCACCATCGTATAAATATATTCATGTTTCCCCCTATGAATTTAATTAAGTTAGCATCACACATCTTTATGTTTATACATATAAAAAACAAAGTAAATGTAAATAATTCAATTGCAAGGATATAAATAGAATTGAAAAAAAATACACCCACTACTCTAATTCCAACCGTCGAAAATATTGGAAAAAAAACTGACAACAAAATTTATTTCTATGCATTTATTCACTGTCATTAAAAAACCTTCTACGAAAATTCTGATAGTCACTGTCCCAAAACTATTGAAAATTATGAACTTATATCCAAGACAAACAAAATGAGTTTGGTATAGCAAAAAACCAATATTAAATGATTTCTGTTAAAAATAAATCAAATCCTTCTCTTTCAAAAAGATATAAATAAATATAAATTTAAATAATTGAATTGTTGTGATGTTATCTCTCCAAATAAGCTAACTAATTCAATATTAAATAATCTTTTTACTAATCTAAATTAATTGAAAATTAAATATTTAATTATTGATGAACACACTATAAAATTCATTTAACTATAAAATTTGAAGTATATTTTTTAGTTAAAATTTATATACTTCAAATTTTATAGTTAAATGAACTTTATTGAATCAAAAGTTATAATTAAGAGATAAATAAACTCATACATGTTTGAATTTGTTCAAAAATTTTGTTGCTTTTAAATATGATAACTTTTTAATTTTTTATTAATGAATGTATTTTTTTGTATTCGTACAATTATCTTTTATAAGTACTAAATTAAGTTTGGATATTTTACGTGTCTATTAATATTTCAAAATAATGTGTTGAGATATGATCTGTCAAGAACCAATATGCTTAACGAGTACTCTTTTTCCTCGCCTTGAGGTTTTAATGAGACTCGGCTCTTAGTTTGCTCTCTTGTGCTCTCAAGGGTTTCTTTGTTCTTCCTTTTTCTTTTTTTAATAAAATCCTAATTTAATTAATTAAAAAGAACTAATATGCTTAATAACAACTATTTTTATCCCTTAAATTGTGAAGATCTTTGATGGATATATAGCTTCACTAAAAAATATTTGGTCCAGAGTTTGAATCTTATAGGTTGAATTTAATTAAGCATTTTCACAAGAAATTTATAATTTACGTAGCGAATTCATAGACAACTTATTTTATATGATAAATTTATAACTATTTTTTGAGGCGAAAACTGCCCAAGTTTAATGTTGCTATTGTTGTGAATTAAGTTTACATTTTTAATTCCTTTTTTCTTTCTCATTTTGTTGACAAAACATATTTTTCTCATTTCATGAAATTATAGTTTAAACAAAATATGTAATATACATCTTGATTGAAAGGTCATGAAATTATCTTTAATTTAATATATATATATATATATATATATATATATATATATAATATGTAAAAAATTAAAAATTAAAATGAGCAAGTTGTGATAATTTATAATTTTAACATATTAAAGTTATATATTTTAAGAAGTGATATTTTCCTTAAAATGAGGAACCATATTTTAACTCATTTAATTTAGTTTTTTTTTCTTTATTCTAACATTTAAAAATTTTAAATTATATAATTATATTTATTTTATATTTAAAACAAATTATTAATATTCCATTATTCAATTGTGATAAAATAATATCATACTATACATTAAAATTTATTTTAAGAGGCAACAATTCAATAATCTTATCCAACAAATTGAAAATTAAGTTATTTCTAAAATTATAAATTACGTACAAATCCATGTACACGTACTTTCTCAAACTCTCATCCAATTAATTGATTTTATAAATCTTTCTTAAAAGTGTATATAAAAAAGCATGTACACGTACCTTTTAATACTCTCTTCTAAGTAATTGATTATTCAATCATACTCTACATAAAAATAGAAAAGTGAACATTTGAAAAAATTATGTATGTGGTGAATCGTGATTGAGTGGATAGCCTTTTAATCGGTGAATTGTGAGTAGATTATGAGTTTTACCTAGTGTTGATCGTGGAAATTGAGAGAATAGAGTTGAATTGCTGAGAGAAAAGTAAGCTTGTTGTTATATTGATAGAGAACACGTGAAAATACACAATATGGGTGCATGGGGTATTTATAGAGTACATTCGAGGGGTAAAATAGTAATTTCATCCTAGAAGTCATGCTCCCCGCGTGGTCAGGGATACGGTGGTAATTTCGCCTGCCTTTGCTCATTCCTCTGCTCAGGGACAGAGAAGCGTATGTATCGCGGAGCTTTGGATTCCTCTGCGAACGAGTGATTCCTCTGCTCTGGCGCTTCCCGGGTGAACTGGTCATTTCTACCGTTGACTGTCTCGTGGGTAGATCATCCCTCTGACTTCAGTGATTCCTCTGACTTTAGCGATTCCTCTGACCGAACCCATTCCTCTGACCCAAATGGTTCCTCTAACCCGAACGATTCCTCTGTCCAAGTCCATTCATCTGCTCCGCATATATTACTCCTCATCAGCTACTCCCCCCTCTCGTCTGGCTAGTTGCTTTGAAACGAAGTAACTAGTCAGAGTGTTCGCCCGCATTGCTGACGTCACCTGCATTAAATGCCCGCCCTTTTGCAGTTTACTTTTCCGCATCCCGAGGCTACCTTTTCAGCCTTTCTGTCTTTTCGGTTTTCCGTAGAAATCCTCAACCGTCGATCCTTTCCCCAGTGCCACGTGTCGTTCATCCCGCTACTTTGCTGTTGCCCGCGTACGTTATACCTTAGTGGATTCAAACTCAATTTTCACTTTTCATCTTCTTCACTATTATTTCATACGCTTCAACTACTCCCATTGTTTTCGACGGCCTTCCTTTCCTGATTCCGGTGTAAACCTTGCGATTAATCTTCCTCAGTTTCCACCGCAGACCTAGGTAAATCCTATATCCCCTCTCCATGGTACTTGTGTTCGGCGTGGGTTGATTGTATTGAATTTGTTGGTGCTCTCGTTTAGAGCTTGAAAACCCTAGGTTAAAACATCTATGGTTTCTTCCTCCGCCGACCAACCTATTTTTTCCCCTTCTCCCTCTCCTCCGGCTTCTCCACCTTCTTCTCCCGATCCCCAGAATCCCCAGGACCTTCCGACTTCTTCTGCTCCTCTGAATCCTCAGGACCCTTCGGTCTCCCCTGAATCTCCCCCACCTCCTCCCAAAATGCCTAAGCCCATTCCCGACTCCCGGCTAAATATTGCGGACATGAACAGGATGGCCGAGATGTGTAGAAATCCTGCCGGCCTGAGGTTCGAACCCCAATCCAAATCTTTAGAGCCATTCCGTAGGATGTAAATGAATACTGTGGCCATATGGCGGGCCTAGATTGACACCGGATTGAGACTTCCCCCTCCTCCACTCTTAGTGGAGGTTTGTAATTATTTCCAGATTCCCTTTTACCAAGTAGCCCCCTCCGCCCTTCGGAGGTTATTTTGTTTTCACATTTTGTGTAGAGCTCATGGTGTCGAAGACACCAAAAAGCTATTGCTTCAGACCCAATCCCTGAGATTACAGGGTGGTCCCATGTATGGCTTCGCCGCCCGCAAAATATACCCCACCACCTTCCTCAACTCCCTGAATTCCTACGATAAGGGCTTTCTGCCCTATTATTTCTTCGTGGTGACCTCCACTGGTACTTGGCGCCAATACGGTGCCCAAGAGCTAAAGTGGCATGACATCCGCACCAAACATAAGCTCGCTTCCCAAGGAACCCCCAGTGATTTTGATCTGGGGGTGATAGCCCACCTTAACGCCCTTAATAACGAAGAGCCCTTCCTCTGCAAACAGCTCACTGAGAGCAACTCGGCTCTAGCAGCCAATGACTTATTCCCCCTGTATCCACGCACAGCTATAGGTAATATCACGTGTTAGTAAATATATGTGTTGTCATTACTCTGATTCTGATAGTATAACATTGTTTGTTCTGCAGGCATGTCGTGGAGACAGAAGTGCCGATCCATTCTTTCGGCCGACCATCTCTCTGGTACCAGGGAGTGTGGCTCTGGAGACGCCAGCTCCAGAGCGGATACGTCAGAGCAGCCTGCTGGCTCTGGGATGGTAACCTCTCGAACGGTGTCTGATGTCGCCGGGGTGACCACCCCCACTCGAGGTCTTCCTCCGGGCAAGGGCAATTCCATGGAGGTCCTGGCGATGTTAAGCCCGGATAGTCAGAGGGCTGGTGGCTCTGGCTCTGGTTCCCACAGGGCCGAAGGAGGGTCTGCCATTTTTGGGGGTAGTATCCCCGTGGTGGATATCTCTGAAGATGCTCCCGCTCCTGAGAAGACCCAGGACATCCCTACCCCTACATTCACAAGAAAAAAGAGGAAGGGTGCCTTGGTGTCACTTGGAGAGAAGAGGAGAAGGGAAGCCCTGCAAAAGGGGAGTACGCTGGTGGGGGAGGAAGAACCGGCAGATGAAATGGAGACCACCTCCGTGGATGCCGAAGGGGGAAATCTTCTTGCCCTTACTGCAGAGGCATCGGAGGCCTCTGGTTCCAAGCCCGTCTCGTCCATGAAGGGACGAGACTTTGTACAGAAATTGCTTACCCAAATCCATCCCAAGGATCGGGATGCAACCGTAAAGATGAAGAGGGCGAGATTGGCCAGCAGCATCGGCCAATTGTGGATTCAGGTACCTTGCATTTATCTTTACCTTGGTGATGTTTGGTGTTTACCTTTTAATTTCTCTGCTCTGACATTTTCCCTCTGATTCCCTGCAGCTAGAGTCCCAAATAGGTGAGGCAATCCAGTGTATCGATGATTACGATGCACTGGAGAAAGACTTGAAGAAGGAGAAGGAGGCGCAGGCGAAGTGTGACCAGGAGGTCACGGTCCTAGTGGAGCGCTTCAGCCAGGCTGATACAGACATGGCCGCATTGCGAGCCAAGGTCAATCAGTTGGAGGTGGAAAAGGCCTCCCTGGGCTCTGAGCTGGAGAGGACCAAGAAGGAGGGGTATGAGAACCTGGTGCGTTTCCGGGCCCGATATCAAATGGAGTATAAGGAGTCCAAGCGCCCCTGGAAAGAGGCCTAAGAAGATGCTCTGAGGCGGGGCCACGTGCTGGGTGCCCGGGACCACCGTCTGGAGTTCCTCATCTCCCCTTGGGGCCAACAGTTCCTAGACATAATGCTGGAGGATACCCTGGCGGCATTTCAGAGGACGCCAGAGTATTTGGAGGGGTTCTCCCAGCTTTTCGCCCATGTTATCAAGGAGATGGCGATGAAGACGGCGGAAGTGTTGGGAGCATCAGCCGAGCAGGCCTCTGCTCTGGATCTAGAGGCCTTGATGAACAACATCAAGGATGAAGACCTCAATGCGCTGTTGGGCATAACTACTGAATCCCCGGAGAAGCCTCGGTGGTGGTATCCGGTTCTGGAGAGAGTCATTTCCCTATTTGCCTTCGGGGTTTGTTCTGATCCTGCGCCGGTTGCTCCCAAGTACCAAGCCCCTTTCTGCGAGGCCCTGAAAACATTTGTGGGACAACTGAGGGGCTGGACTAGTGTTGACTCCCGGGGGGTTCGACCAATTCAGCATGGACCCCCCTTTGCCTCCCACCTTTGATGCTTCCGTCTCCGCCTCTGAAGCTGTGGATCAGCTATTTACCTTGTACCGGGATGAAAAGGAATATACCAAAGAGGCTCTGAAGCTGTTGGACGTGGAACAGCGACTGCGCGAGGTGGATGATTCGGATACATTGAAGGTGCTCGAAGAAGGGGTCCCCTCTGCTGGAGCCTCTAACTCTGCCGCTGAAGTTGTTGCCCCGGACTCCTCTGCTGCTGCTCCTTCCTCCTGACTACTGTTATCCTCTTCTTTTTTTTGCCAAAATTTATAAATTTTAACTTGTAAATATTCTGCTACATTTGAACGATACTTTTTTCCTTTTTCGCTGTGGTGTAAGGTTTTGTCCTTTTGCATTATTGATGAACTCCCATGATGATTTCTTCTTTATCTTGAAATGACATGAGTTCATTTTTGATCTGGCTCCGCATTTATTTGCCCTTCGTGTCGTCTTATTGCTGTTGTCTTGCCTTTGAATTGATGTGAGTTGTATTTCAGTGTTCTGAGATGTAACTGTTATTTCCTCTATAAACAGTAGGGTTTTGATTTTTTGTTGAAGTGTTCATGATTCCTCTGATCAGCTTTCCTCTGAGTGTGTTGTTGAAATTGCTGGGGTTTCTCTGGTCAGTTTCTACTTGTTTATGTTGTTGAGGTATGTGCGATTCTTCTGCCTTCCGTAGCTCTGACTTCTTTTTAGCATGCCCTGCTTTGACTTTTCCTTTTGTTGCTCTGACTCTTCCTCATATGCATTTCTCTGATGCTTCCCTCGGATGCCTTTCTCTGACGCTTCCCTCCTAGGCATTTCTCTGACGGTTCTCTCGTGCTGGCTGGAATACTCTGCGCGGAGCATAGCTGGTCATATGGACTCAGCTAACTTTCGCGGCTTACGATTAAGAAAGAACCCTATGCGCGGAGCATCGATGATCCGGGGGATGCATCCAACTTTTGCGGCTTGCGATTAAGAGAACACCCTGCACGGCGCATAGACGGTCAGAGGGACCCGCCTAACTTTCGTGGCTTACGGTTAAGAAAGAACCCTCTGCGCGGAGCATGGATGATCCGGGGGATGCATCCAACTTTCGCGGCTTACGATTAAGAGAACACCCTGCACGAAGCATAGACGGTCAGAGGGACCCACCTAACTTTCGTGGCTTACGGTTAAGAGAACACCCTGCACAAAGCATAGACGGTCAGAGGGACCCGCCTAACTTTCGTGGCTTACGGTTAAGAGAACACCCTGCACGGAGCATAGAAGATCAGAGGGACCCGCCTAACTTTCGTAGTTTACGGTTAAGAGAACACCCTGCACGGAGCATGGATGATCCGGGGGATGCATCCAACTTTCGTGGCTTACGGTTAAGAGAACACCCTGCACGGAGCATGGATGATCCGGGGGATGCATCCAACTTTCGTGGCTTACAGTTAAGAGAATACCCTGCACGGAGCATAGACGGTCAGAGGGACCTGCCTAACTTTCGTGGCTTACGGTTAAGAGAACACCCTGCACGGAGCATGGATGATCCGGGGGATGCATCCAACTTTCGTGGCTTACAGTTAAGAGAACACCCTGCACGGAGCATGGATGATCCGGGGGATGCATCTAACTTTTGTGGCTTACGGTTAAAACGAACCCTCTGCGCGGAGCATGGATGATCTGGGGGATGCATCCAACTTTCACAACTTACGATTAAAACGAACCCTCTACTTTTCCCTTTACGTGGATGTTGACCCTCGATGTTTGTCTTCCCTTTGACTTGCTAAGCAGCAATTTGGATTGGAATTATGAATTATGGGTATATACCGTACTCCCCCCTCTGGTGACATGTGCAATGCTCTGCATGAACATATTTAAGTAAAAATGTGCATCATAAAATGAGATAATTAAAATGAATCGAGACAACACCGCGGAATTCCTAAAACCACGCATTCAATTTTATTGATAACATGGCCCCGAACCTCGTTAAAATCCTGTGGGGAAAAATAGTATCCGGTCTACAATTTGGTATTTCGTTTAACAAAATTACACATAGAACTTTTTCAGGGTGTTGATATTCCACGGTCGTGGGAGAGCTCTGCCGTCTGGATCCGACAATACGTATGCTCTGCCAACCAGAACCTCTGTGACTATGAAAGGACCCTCCCAATTGGGCTTAAACTTTCCCACTGGTTTCAGCGCGTCGGCTCTATTGAGAACTAGGTCTCCTTTGGACAGCTTTCGTGCTCTGACCCTTTAGTCATATCCGGCCTTGATGATGCTCTTGTATTTCGCTGCACTGACCTGGGCTTCATCCCTCTGCGCTTCCACTAGGTCTAGCTCTGCTCTGCGGAGTTCTGAGTTTTTCTCTATTATATGTTGTTATCCGATACGATTCCAGCCTGGCCTCCGCTGGTATCACTGCGTTGGATCCATACACCAGAGTGAATGGTGCCTCCCCAGTTGCTGTTTTTGGGCTGGTGCGATAAGCCCAAAGTACGGTATCTAGCTCCTCGACCCATTTGCCCCTGCTATGATTTAGCCGCTTCTTGATCCCCTCACAAACTGTTCTATTTGCCAACTCCATCTGCCCATTTTCTTGCGGATGGGCTACGGAAACGAAGCGTTGCGTTATGTCCATGCGATCACAGAAATCGGTGATCCTCTGCCCTGTGAATTGGGTTCCATTATCCGATACAATGATTCTAGGGACTCCATATCGGCAACATATGTTTCGCCAGATGAACCGTTCTATCGTTCCTTCGTCAATCTTTGACACGGCCTCGGCTTCTACCCACTTGGAGAAATAATCCACTGCCACGATGAGAAAGCATTTGCCTCCTGGTGCCGTAGGTAATTTCCCGATGATATCTATGCCCCATTTGTCAAATGGGCAAGCAGCATACATTACTCCCATAGTCTCCCCTGGAATAATGATCTTGCCAGCATGCCTCTGACAAGCTTCACATTTGCGGACGAATTCTCTGGCGTCATTAGTGATGGTTGGCCAATAAAACCCTGCCCGAATGGTTTTTCGTATAAGATCCCTGAATCCCGTGTGCCCACCACATCAACCTGCATGAATTTTTGTCAGAGCAAAGTTAGCCTCCTCAGGAGATAAACATTTCAGTAAGGGATGGGTGAAGGAACGCTTGTAGTGTTGATCATTGATCAAGCAATAATTCTCGTATCGAGCCCTCTGATTGGACTTTCTGTTCAGTCGTTCCCCTGTTCTGAGAAAATGTATAATTGGAGCCCGCCAATCGTCCCGAATTTCCACCGCAAAAACCTGAGAATTCCCCATTTCTCTGGTGTCGCAGAGCAGCGTGATCTCATCGTTCCACATTTGTTCCACTGCACTAGCGACTCGTGCCAGTAAATCTGTCCGAGTGTTCTCTTCTCGAGAGATCTGTTCTATTCTGAATTCTATAAATTTTTTCTTCAGTTCAGTAATCTTACAATGGTATGCCCGCATCCGATCCTCTTTGATATGATATCCTCCCGAAAATTGTTGGGCCACCAATTGTGAGTCGATTCTGATGATGACACACTCCGCCCGCAACTCTGACAAAATGTGTGCTGCTCTGACCACGGCCTCATACTCGGCTTCATTGTTGGACATCTTACAAGTGAATTTGATAGCGAATTGGTATACCTCTGATCCTGGAGAGATGATATACACTCCGATCCCACATCCCTCTTTTGTAACCGATCCATCCACGAAAGCCACCCAAAACTCTTGCACAGGGTGACGAGTAGTTTCTTGAATGAAATCCACAAGGGCTTGGGCCTTGATAGCCATCATCGGCTCATAATCCACCTCATATTTCCCTAATTCCACGGCCCACTTCACCATGCGCCCTGAATGGTCTAGCCTCCCTAACACTTGTTTGAAAGGTAAGGCAGTTCGAACTACCACGCGGTGATAGAAAGTAAGGCCTTAGCTTCTGAGCTGTGACCATGACCGCCAGAGCAGCCTTTTCAATTTCTGAATAGTTTAATTCGGGCCCCTGAATTACCCTGCTGACAAAGTATATCGGCCTCTGATGACTCCCCTCTTCTCTGATAAGGACAGAGCTAACTGATTCCTCACCCACTGCTTATAATACCTCCCCGGGAATTGGTTTGGTCAGAGTCGGAGCTCTGCTAAGTATGCTGTGAGATCCTCGAAGGCTTTCCGACATTCCGCTTCCCATTCAAATCTGGTCCCCTTCCTTAAAATCTTGAAAAATGGCAAGCTTCGCTCTGCTGATCGAGAAATAAACCTACTCAGGGCAGTGATACGCCCATTCAAAGTTTGCACCTCTTTGATTCCTCTGGGTGATGTCATATCCATTATGGCCTTCACCTTGTCCGTGTTGACCTCGATCCCCGCCGGGGTGACCTTATACCCCAAAAGTTTCCCTGTGGTGGCCCCGAAGGTGCACTTCGCTGGGTTAAGCATGAGTCTGTGATTTCTGATGACTGTGAAAACTTCCTCCAAGTCAGAAATGTGATCCTCCGCTCTGACACTTCGCACAAGCATGTCATCCACGTATACTGATATATTCTTCGAGAGTTGTTCCTTGAATATTTTTCCATCATTCTTTGATATGTAGCCCCCACGTTTTTAAGACCGAACGGCATGCTCCGCCAGCCAAATACCCCGCCGCAGACGGCAAAGGCCGTTTTGGCGATATCTCCTTTATGCATTTTGACTTGGTGATACCCCTGATATGCATCCATCATGGATAGCAATGCGCAACCCAAGGTAGAATCCACAAGTTGGTCAATCCTCGGCAAAGGATAATGATCCTTAGGGCAAGCAGCATTCAAGTCCCTGTAGTCCACACACATGCGCCAAGTGTTTGTCTTTTTAGCCACCATCACGGCGTTTGAAATCCATTCCGGGTACTGCACCTCCTCGATGTGACCCGCATCCAGTAATCCCTGGACCTGCTCTCTGATCGCAGCATCTTTTTCGGCCCCAAAGTGTCTCGTTCTTTGTTTTACTGGTTTTACATTGGGATCTACATTAAGGCAATGTTCCGCCAATCCTCTGTCAATGCCCTTTAAGTCAGCTGTGCTGAAAGCAAACACATCTGCATTCCTCTGAAGGCAGTTGATTAACTCTGCTCTGGCTTGTTTATCCATGGATGACCCGATTTTTGTCTGGAAGCCCTCTTTTCCCGGAAATAGCTCAATCATGTTACACACGTCATTGGTAGATATCAAGGCAGATTTCTCTGAATTTTCTCGAGCATTTAACAGTTCTGTCCATTCCCGCCGTTTCTCTGCCGGAGCAGCGATATCACCCGTCTCTCCCTTCTTCCTAGTGTCTAATCCTTCTGTCACCCTATCTCTTTTTTGACCTGAAGAGTGTGTGAGCATTCGCACATGACATTCCTTTGACATCTTTTGATCACCCCACACTTCCCCCACTCTTCCACCTCCGATTGGGAATTTTATTTTTAGGTGGAACATTGAAATGATTGCTCTGAACGCCGTCAGAGCAGGGCGCCCAAGTATGACGTTGTAAGATGGTTTGGATATGTCTACCACCAAAAATCGTATCACCCTGGTCTTGCTGGTGTCTGCTCTGCCGAGACTAACTGGTAACTCCACAAACTCCAGCGGCATGATTATTTCTCCGCCAAATCCGAACAAAGGAGCGTTCGTGGGTTCGATAGTGGCCTCGATCCCCATAGCTTGGAGACATTCCAAATATAAGATATTCACCACACTCCCAGAATCCACAAAAATACGATGTACGATATAGCTTGCTATGTCGGCCGTGAAAACCAACGCGTCGTCGTGGGGGTAGATGAGTGTCCTCAGGTCCTCTGACCCGAAGGTTATGGCTGGTTCCTCTGCTGCGCCCGTGATTTCCATTACTTGTTTTGGGTAATATCCTGACCTCACTGCCCGCACAACCTGTTTCTTGGCTCGGTTGGAGGTTGATAGCCCGTTTTTCTCAAAGATCATGTGCACCTCCCTTCTAGCTGGATGGGGAGGTACTCAACCCTGTACGACTCCTCTACGTTGATCGCGGTTTTCCTCTGGACATCGGTCTCGGTCATTTCCTTGAGCTTGCCTCTGATCATTTCCTTGGGCCTGCTGACCCTGAATCTCATTCCCTCTGGCTATGAATTGATCCTGGTTGCCCTGGCGTACCAAGAGTTCCAATTGATGCCTGAGATGCCCACAATACCTAGTATAGTGCCCATAAGAGTTGTGGTATTCACATAATTTATTATTAGGCCCCGGCTGTGGCTGCCCATCCCTGTAAGTGCCCGGTGCCTGGAAAAACGGTTGGTTCTTAATCAGGTGAAAGATTTCTTCTTGTGGCTTGTTCAGGGGAGTGTATTCATCAAAGTGGTTGACTTCGTTCACAGTGCGCTGTTGGTGGGGTGGTACCTCTGTCTGAGGAGGAAGTACCCTAGGGGGCAACCCTCTGAAGGGGGTGCCCGATCCTGATTCCTGTTGTTCTGCTCTGGCGCGGCCTCGATCCTTTTGGCCTTGTGCTTATCATTTTCTGTCTTTCGTGCTGTTCGAGCATCCTCTAATTGCAAATACCCTGGTAGTCTCGACATGATGTCATCAAAATCTCAGGCTGGCCTGATCTGTAACTCGTCAAAGAAAAGCCCAGGCTTCAACCCTCTGACGTATGCGCAGTTTTTTATTTGTGACTCTGCCTCTGGAACCTCCAGAGCAGCGAGATTAAACCGGGCGGTGTACTCCCGTAGCGTTTCATGTTGATCCTGTTTTATATCCATCAAGGAAAGGGCTGACTTTCCCACCCTTCGCGAGCTCGCGAACTGTCTGAGAAAACGTGTTTGCAGGTCCTCAAAAGAGTGAATGGAGTTCGGGGCCAACGTCCCGAACCATAGCTGGGCGGGTCCAGACAAAGTGGTAGAAAATATACGGCACTTGATGCCCTCTGAATACATGTGTAGCGTGACTAGCCCTTCGAACCGGTTGAGGTGCACCTCCGGGTCAGTGGTACCATCGTAGTAAAGTGAAATAGGTTTGTAGCTCATTAGCAAGGTATCTGCCAGGATATCAGCGGAAAATGGGCTCCAGCTAGTGGTGGTTTGGATACTTGATGTTTTAGCACGCCCTTCATCCTTGTATTTCCCGTGTTCCCTCCTGTCTCTTGGTGAATCATGAGCGTGGTGGCGTTTGTGGCCCCTGTGTCCCTGCTTGCCAGAGGTGTGCTCCTGTTCCCGTCCCTCTGACCTCTCAGTCGGGCGGGACTTCTCTGACCGGTATGACTTCTCTGCTCTGTGGGATCTCTCTGACCTCTGTGATTTTTCAACCCTCTGAGATTTCTCCCTCAGGGTATCCTCCAGATCTTTAAGTTGGTTTTTCAGTTGTGACACCTGATTTTTCAACTTTGCAGTTTCCCTTGGCCTCTCTTCTTCAAAGATAGGAGTAATGGAATGACTATCAGACTCGTCCACCCCCTCCCTTCTGAAAATGCTATGCAACACAATGCGGCTCCCCTCTGGCCTCCTTTCCGGTTCCCTCTCAGTGAGGAATTTTTGTATTTCTTTCGGAAGTGCACGTTGTTTGTTGGCAAGTTGTTCGTTCACCTCCAGAGCGGCATGAGGTGGGAGTTCAGTGCCCTGCTGGTTGAGCACTCCCAGCAGAGGAGCCGTAGTGGGGACAGTTGATAAAAACGGAGTTCCCAGTGCCTGTCGCACAGCAGCGTAATTCAACAGAGCCATCATCTGCTCTGCCAAAGCAAAATTCAATGGCCCACCACCAGACGTGGGGACCAAGCCTTGTAACTCAGACCCAGCAGCAACCAGAGCAGATCTCTGGGGGTGACATTCTGGCCCGATAGCGGGGTAGCAGAGATGTTGAGGAAGCCCGGCGGTGTGGAGAAAACAGTGCTGACTGGCAGACTGCTTAGCAGAGAAACGGGCACTTCAGTACGGGTGACAGAGTTGAGCCCAGTGTTGTCAAGGTCCTTCTCAAGGGTGCGGCGAACGTCAGAAGAGTCCATGGTACCTACACATAGAAAATGTGAGAAAATTTCCAATAAAAGACAGATCGATCCACCCCCTGTATTGGAGTATATTTGAAATGTTGCAACAAAGTTAATTTTGTTGCCTTAGTTTCTGTTAGTTAGTTATAACAGAGGTTAGTTAGCTACAGTAGACGGTAGTTAGCAAGTTAATTGTAATCATCTTCTTGAAGCTTCTATTTTCGTTGTATAAATAGAGCAGCTTCTACATCTTGTAGATCTGATTTTCATATTCAATAAACATGAGTTCTTCGTCTACAATCTACAGCCTAGTCTATTCAATATGGTATCTAGAGCTTGTATGATTGAAATTTCAATTCATCCAAAAGTTTTTCGGCAGTTTTGAAACTGCATCAGTTTTTTTCTCCAAAATTGAGTATCTGTCAATCTTCTTCTTTCTCGATCCACAATTCCTGTGAAGTATTAGATCTAGATCTCATGGCAAATCATCTCACCACCACCATCGCCGCTGCCTCACTTCCAAATTTGCATCCTCTGTTCCTTCGTCTTGATCGGAGCAACTACACCTTCTGGAGAATACAAGTGTTAAGCACAATTCGAGCGCATGGTCTGGAAGATCTATTTGCTCCAACAGCTGCACCGCCATCTCAACTTCTTCCTCAAATTCAGATCGCACCACGCACACCTCCACGCTCAAATCCTGACTATCTTCTATGGATTCGCAAGGATCAACATTTGATGAGCTGGATGCTCACCTCCATTGGCGAAACCATGCTTGGTCACGTTGTTAGATGCACTTCTGCATCTGATATCTGGAACACATTGGAACAATTGTTCCAATCTCAATCACGAGCGCGCGTTCTTCAATTGAAGAAAATGCTTCATTCATAGAAAAAAGGCTCTCTGTGTGTTGATGACTACTTTATTCGAATGAGAAGCTATGCTGACCAATTAAGTGCTGCAGGTCATCAAATTCTCGATGATGAACTCGGCGATTCTATTCTAAATGGCTGTGGACCAGAATCTGAAGCAGTTGTGGTCACTCTTATGCATAGAACTGAGCCTCCATCTCTTCAGGAAATACAATTTGCTCTTCAATCTCATGAAATCAGATCGCATCAGACCTCCTATGTGGTTGATCCAATGGCTCATTATGTTCAGAGAGGTGGTGCTAATTCAAGGGGTCGAAGCATGGTTGGAAGAGGATTCAAAGCACCTGGCAGAGCTTCTGTCGTTTGTTAATTATGCAGTAAACCAGGTTATGTGGCTTTGAAATGTTATAAGCGTTTTGATGTTCACTTTACTGGTGCAGATACCTCTTTTGGTTCACCTCAGGCTTATATCACAGATCTCACTCAACTACCAGAGTATGAATTTGATGAGGATGCTGGTCTTTGGTATGTTGACAGTGGTGCCACCAATCATATCACAAACAATATGAGCAATCTTCAGCTTCAATCACCATATGATGGGACAGAAGCTCTCACAGTAGGCAATGGTAAGCAAATTTCTATAGCCTCTATTGGTTCAAATATTATACAACCATCTCCTTCCACTTCTCTTCTTTTAAACAACATTCTCTTTGTCCCTCAAATTACAAAAAACTTTATTAGCATTTCTCAATTTACAAAAGACAATGATGTATTGTTTGAATTTCATGATTCTTGCTATCTTGTTAAGGACAAGAAGAGCCTCAGAACTCTGATGGAGGGCAAGCTTCATAAAGGATTATATCAGTTAGATCTCTCTCAGCTCTCTCAGCTACAAAATCGGTCAGGACCTTCTACATCCACTTTTTCTTCTTCTAATTTAGCACAATCCAAATCTGTACATCAGGCTCTTGTTTTTACTTGTAATACTCAGCAACAATGTACTGATTCTGCTCCTACTATTAATAAATTGGATCTTTGGCATAAACGTTTAGGTCATCCTAATCTCAATGTGTTAACTCATGTGCTTCATAAACTTAATGTTTCAGCTAAAGTTTCTGCCATTACATTTTGTGATGCATGTAGCATAGGAAAACTTCATCAACAACCCTATATCACTCAACCTCAGAAAACTACTCATCCTTTTGAATTAGTTCACTCAGATATCTGGGGGCCATCATACATACCTACTGCTCAAGGCTATAAATACTATATTCATTTTGTTGATGACTACAGTAGGTACACATGGATTTATCCCTTTACTCTTAAATCTAAAGCCAGCTCAGTAATCCATCAATTTTTTAAAATGGTTCAATGCCAATACTCTGCCTCTATCAAAACTTTTCAATCCGATTGGGGTGGGGAATATAGGCCATTAGTTCCTTTTTTCAAGCAATTAGGTGTTCACTTTCAACATCCTTGCCCACGTATTCATACTCAGAATGGCAAAGCTGAGAGGAAACATCAACACATAGTAGATTTAGGACTTACATTGCTTAGTCAAGATTGGGGTGGGGAATATTGGTGGCATGCGTTTGAAGCTGCCACCTATCTCATAAATAGGCTTCCTTCTGCCACACTCAAAATGAAATCACCTTTTTTCGTTCTAAATGGAAAAGCTCCAGATTATACCTCCTTATATGTCTTTGGTTGCTCTTGCTTTCCTTACTTAAAACCATATAATAATCATAAGCTTCAGTTTAGGTCTTCAAAGTGCATTTTTCTAGGCTACAGTGCTCATCACAAAGGTTATAAGTGTTTACACTCAAGTGGCAGACTTTACATAGCTGATACAGTCAAGTTTAATGAGTTTGAGTTTCCATATACATCCTTGTTTCCTTCATCTGCTTCACAGTCTCCCTCTATCCCTAGGTCACTCCCAAGTCTCTCTCCCATCATCTCAAACACTACACCTTTCTCTCCTGCTATTAGCTCTAATTCAACTGAATCTACTCCTCTCACTCCATCCACTCACACTAACACTCTCACTCATCCTCAGTCTGCTACACCTACTTCTCCTGTCATAAGTATTCATGCTACTACATTTCCTGATATCTCTCCTGCCTCTTCTTCTCTAGATATTTCTGTCACAGACACTTCTAATCTCTCTATTCCCTTAGCATCAGATATGTCTAGTCCATCTTCTGCTGAAGCTTCATCTCCTTCCTCTAATACTCATCACATGGTTACACGATCTAAAAATGGTATTTTCAAACCTAAAGCATATATAGCTGTACTTGATGGACCTCCTGCTCACAAGTCTATTCCTGCTTTACCTTTGACACTGGAGGAAGCTCTGTCTCATAATGGTTGGTATGATGTTATGGCTCAAGAGTTTGATGCTATATTGGGCAAAGGCACGTGGGTACTTATTCCACCTGACCCTACTCAAAAGGTTATCAGTAATAAGTGGGTATTCAGGGTAAAACTCAATCCAGATTACACCTTAGACAAGTTGAAAGCTAGATTGGTGGCACGGGGTTTCGAACAAATGGCTGGGGTAGACTTTGTTGAAACTTTCAGTCCAGTGGTGAAAGCTTCCACTATCAGGTTAATGTTCTCACTTGCAGCAAAACATGGGTGGTCTATACAACAAACAGATGTGAATAATGCGTTTTTAAATGGAGCATTAACTGATACGATTTATATGGCTCAACCAGCTGGGTTTGAGGATCCTAAACACCTTGATTATGTTTGTAAGTTGCAGAAAGCTTTATATGGCTTGAAGCAGGCTCCTCGGGCCTGGTATGACATCCTCACTACTGAAATCTGCAGTCTTGGTTTTCAAAAGTCCACTGCTGACTTCTCCTTATTCTATCAGAAATCAGGTTCTGCCCTTACTTTAATCTTGGTATATGTTGATGATATACTAGTTACTGGTGATGATCCTATTATTGTCAACTCTGTTATTGATCATCTTCACAATAAGTTTTCAGTTAAAAACCTTGGGGGTGTTAGCTATTTTTTGGGAATTGAAGTGCTTCATCACAGCAAGAGTTTTTACTTATGCCAACATAAGTATCTTCATGAGCTTTTGGTTAAAACAAAGATGGTTGACAGCAAACCTTGCCCTACGCCTATGCTTCCAGCTGCTAAGCTTTCCAAAAATGATGGTGAATTCTTTCCTGATCCTACTCTATACCGCAGTACTATTGGAGCATTGCAATATCTCACTATCACAAGGCCAGACATTACCTTTTCTGTCAATAAACTAAGTCAGTTTTTGACAAATCCCACTACTGTTCACTGGAATGTGTGTAAACGCCTACTTCGTTATTTGAAGGGCACTGCTTCTCTCAGATTAGCATTTCATTCTTCCTCTTCATCTCATATTGTTGGTTTCTCAGATGCAGATTTGGCCAGCTGCCCGGATGATAGACGATCCACCGGAGGGCATTGTGTCTTCTTAGGGCCTAATCTCATTACATGGTCTGCCGAAAAGCAAGAGGTTGTGTCACGAAGTAGTGCAGAGTCCGAATATCGGAGCGTGGCTAATGCCACTACAGAAATTGTTTGGCTGCAAGCCTTATGTCACGAACTTGGCCTCTCTATCACAACTCCTCACAAGCTTTGGTGTGATAATGTGAGTGCAATCGCTGTGGACGTAGGGTATGTGCCTTCCACGGATCAATTAGCTGACATAATCACCAAACTGTTAGCTGATACACGATTCTGTATGTTACGGGAAAGGTTAAATCTTGTTGAGCATCGCACATGATGAAGGTCTAGTTTCATGGGGGAGTATTGGAGTATATTTGAAATGTTGCAGCAAAGTTAATTTTGTTGCGTTAGTTTCTGTTAGTTAGTTATAACAGAGGTTAGTTAGCTACAGTAGACGGTAGTTAGCAAGTTAATCGTAATCATCTTCTTGAAGCTTCTATTTTCGTTGTATAAATAGAGCAGCTTCTACATCTTGTAGATCTGATTTTCATATTCAATAAACATGAGTTCTTCGTCTACAATCTACAGCCTAGTCTATTCAATACCCTGTCAGAGGAATCCTCGACATAAGAAATCCCGAATACTAGCGCGAAGGCCATTATGAATTCCCGATCAAAATACTTCCATGCGCCGGGAAATAAACCCAGGGCACAGATTTACTCTGTTTATGCTGCTACTAAAGCGTGATTCGTTTTTTAAAGATTTCTCTTTTCTTGCTTTTGTTGCTGTTTTCGTTTTTGGGTCTCTCTGTTTTGTTGCGTGGATCGATTGCTTTGCTGCTTTTAGTTTGAAGTAGTGTTTGAGGTTGGTTGTTTGATGTTTAGTTTATCGTCGTGGGGTTTCATCTATCTAGCTTGATGCTGGAATTTAGTATAATGGAAGTGGTAGATGTGAAATATGGGGGAAAAATGGTTTCATTGCGTGCCAAATCTAGAATCTGGTTAGATTGAGTCTTTTTTCTTTTCTTGAAAGTTTTCTCTTGTTTTTGGCCCTTTTGTTGTTGTTTTTGTGTTTGGCTCTCTCTGATCTGTTACTTGGATCGATTGCTTTGCTGCTTTTTAGTTCGAAGTAGTGTTTTGAGGTTGCTTGTTTGATGTTTAGCTTTGTATGCCAAATCTAGAATCTGGTTAGATTGTTTGATATTTGATTAGCTGATCTTGTTGATGGCTGATTTGTTGCCTCTTTGTGCTGAGAGTAAAATTTATTGAATGGCGTAGTTTGAAATTAACGAATCTGAGACTGAGTTGCAGCTGGTTTGGTAGTTCCTTACATGTCTTCCTTGTTTTTCTTGATTCTGGAATTTTAGTATACTAGAAGTGGATGGATGTGAAAAGTGGTTGCCTTTTGTGCCTATTTTAGAATCTGGTTCTTCTGTTTGATGTTTAATTTTTTATTTTTTATTTTTTTATTTTTAAATCTTAGTTGGGCTTGATTCGTTGGCTCATTGAGTTAAGATCGAAGCTTTCTGAATGGCATACTTGGTAATTAATGAGTTGTCATAAGTTTGGTGGCTTTTGATCTATCCAGTTTCGTCTTTTTGCTTGATGCTGGAATTGAAGTATTGTAGGCTAGAAGTTGTTAGATGTAAAAGTGGTTACGTTTTGTTCCTATTTTAGAATTTGGTTTCACGTTACTTATAGAGAACAAGATTCTTGTGGCTTTGGAATCTGAATGATTAAGAATGTGCTAATACTTGTACTAAGTTTTGGAATCTTAATGGCGTACTAATTTTGCGTGAGATTACCGGACAAAGGTGATTAATGTGTTTTGTTCGAACTACTAGTACTAAGTTGAGGTTGGCTTTTTCAGGTACATCGATCAGTTCTCAAGATGCCTTTACGTGGAGTACAAAAAGAGTGGGATTGATGTACACTGTCAGGTATGCGCACTCGTCTACCTTCAACGTATCCTCTTTTACATGTTCTTTGGAGTATTTTGTATCGGGGATCGTATTGTTCTGTTGCTGAGTGTATTGCCTTTAGATTTCGAGAAATGGGACTCACGTTTAGGTCAAGCTCCATAGGCCATGATTATAAGTCCCTGTCTGATGAAACCAACAGATTTCAAGCTCCATTGGATATGAGTCGCTGTGTAGCATTCATTTCGAGTGAGCATGACTAAATCATCACGGGCTAGTAGAAGAAAAAAGAAAAGAAAAGAAAAAATTGAAATTTAGCTGGTTTTATAGAACAGCTTAGAGACTCGCTATGACTGTCGTTTGATTCCACGTTGATGCCTTTATATACCATCGTCATGACTAACATGGATGACTAGCTACTAAATAACAAGAAAATAGCATCACTTGTGTTGTTTCATTTAAAAGGGCTAAATCTGATATGCTGCACTGTACGTTGCCACAAAGATGGCATCAATCAGAAGGTCGTCCTTCTTCGTTCCATCAGCAGATGGTTATGCTCGTGCAGCTCTGCGTTGGATAGGCTACGAGCCACGTTGTACTCCTTACTGGCCACACACCCTCTTCTGGGCCGTGGCAAATTCTCTGCCCGAGTCAGCCATTGATGCGTGGCGCCTCAAGTTCTGCCTCGCCATTCGAAAGCGAGGACAGCTCAAGGATTCGAGGAAGCAGGAGTAGAAGCCAAGTCAATCCACTTACACTCATTCTATCTCTATGTTTCATTCTTTAGTTTCCACCCTCATCAACCAAGAATGTTGTTAGTTATTTGTGTAACTTAATATGCAAGACTAGTGTAACTTTATTTGTTTACAACTTTGAAGTATTTTCTCAATATTCTTGAAAAATAATTCCTGTACTATTGCTTATATTGATAATCTTGTGCGTCCGTGTGCGTGACATGTATTGATGAAATGAAATAGGAGACGAAGCTGATCATTCAGTCGAAACCAAATGTGGTTTAACGAGTAACAAATCAAGAATTGAGTGAAAATTCATTTCTACACCGTCGGATTGGATCTTCTTGACCTGATTCACGGCTGCGTTTCCACGTAAAAATACGTGTGAACAAGCTCGTCGATCTCCTCAGTCCGCCGCTGCCCGATTTCTTACTGAGCTGCGCTAAGACGGCCCTCATGCTCTGATCGAACCGGCGTCTGAAAGTCGGGTATCTCGATATCGACTTGGTGATCCCGACAAGCCTTCGCCCCAGAGCCTCAGGCTCGGCTCGTTTAACTTCCGATTCGGGCTCCGGCTCTGGCTCGACGGCGTCGCCACTAAACAGCACTAACTTACACAAGTATTGCTCTTCCATCTCAGAGAGGCTAACAGCTTTGATCTGCTCTTTGATGATCAGCAAAGGCTTGAGAAACCACTCATAAAACATGTCTTTAGGCCTATTCGAAGACGTTATTTCCACGTCGTCACCTGTACCAACGATCTTTTCTTTCACATTTCTTAAAAAAATACGACAAAATTACTCAAACAAGATGGAATATTAGCAACTTTTTCTTCAACTTACTCAGCAAAATGCCACCACAATCAGCTCTAGCTGATCTTAGAAGTGTTTGAAGAATGCAGTAAGCAGGCAATCCAACGGTCAGCATTCTCCCACGGTATCGCCGGTTCTTCGCCTCTTCGATATCGGTCAGTTTTATTGTGCTCTTGGACACTAAAACTTCACCCAGACGCCGACACTCCTTGAACAAGGCATCAGCTAGCTACACGGAAGAGATGGCGAAGATCTTAGCAGCAGTCGAGACAAAGTTTTGAAAACGTAATCCATACCTCGAGAGGCTTCAAATCGAGCATCCGGGAAGACATAGGAGAAGGCGGGTTTCGAGTTGAGAGAGAAGTTGGCAGCGGAGAGGCCTTCTCTCTGTAACGCGGTCTAAGCATGACCCTTCGGGCATGTCAAGAACGTCGTTGCTGTATTCGTCGTAGATAGACACCGAGGCAACAATGTAGCACAGTCCAAACCAGATTGAGCTCTCCTGCACCCAAAAAGAAAACATGGGATTTCAGCACAAGTTGAAGTTAAGTCCAACAAGACTCTCTCTCTCTCCCCAACCTGATACACGATCACAGCTGCACAAGCGCCCACAAAGACAGACGACAAGATGGAGCAGACAATGGCTGCAGCCACGACCAACGGCCAGAGCAAGATTGCGAGCCCTGCAAAGGGCACACATATAGTCTCCGAGAACGGTCCTTCACGGCCAATGCAGTCTTGCAACAAGCGACGCCACCCCTTCACGAGCATATACGGGCTCTTGCACAAGGCCAGTGTCGAGATCACAGGCAGGTCCACAGCCACGCCCACAACTCCAGCAACGAGAGCTAGAGGAACGTGCAGCAACCTGCATACACACGCAGCATGAGCAACCTCAAATTCACCTAACATGAAACCCAAGACGGCCTACTGACAGAAACACGAGTAAAGACTGATCTAAACACACCGGATATCATAGCGTTTTTCCTCTTCGTGGCGTAGATCATCCATGATTGAGAAGTAGGAATGATAGCAAACATCTGTGAAATCCCGGATCATAGTGAAGCTCCCCTCCACAGCACTCCAAGTCCCATCCTGCAATGAGAGGGAAAAACACCAGTGAGAGAGTGAGGAGATTGAAGGTCTTGAGCTCAGCAACAGAATGCATACACAAATGCAGTGGGAGAATTTGCTCGTCTTCCCTTCTTCGACTGCACGGAAAGTGGCAAGAATCGGGGCAAAGAGGCCGTATGCTGCCCCGGATAGAATGCTGCAGGCAATGCCGATTGGTGGCCATGAAATTAAGACAACAGCTAAACATATGCAGATTAGGAGCTTCAAAGCTGGACCAAACTGCTTTGTGCTGCATTTGCAAGAAATATGAGTGCTTATATAAGCTCAATAACAATAGGCAATGTGCTTGAAATGAGGGTCAAATAAAGGCTCAAGAACTAACCTTAGAATGCAATAATATGTGTAGAAACAGTGCAGAGGCCTAAGAAGTAATATTATCCCAGAAATTCCTACTGTCACTATGAGAAGTATTATTGGAAACATTATGATACCTAAAATGAGAGAAAAGAAATTGTTGATTATTTAATGATGCAAGCTTCTACAATTAAAGCCCATAGTCAAGAATGGCAAAAAAAGCTCAACTGCAATAATTGAAGTTGTAAAGGAAAAACAACAAGTAAGCAAAACAATTAGTAAACATGAGGAAATTTGTACAAACCTTTAATGGAACCAAGAATGAGGAGGCCAATGAAGAAGGGCAAGAAACATAGGAAGTTCCACAAAGAAGCCCAAAACCCTCTAGAAGTTTCCATTTTGCCTCTGATCAACTCAATCACCTAAAATCTATCTCAAAATTTCTGCCAATGGCTTCCTCAAGAAGGAAAAAGAAAGTAGAAAATTAGTAAAGAAGACCGGTTTTTACTTCACTTAACCTTAATCTCTTCATCAAATACTAGGAGACAAGACTAGTGGGGTTCTCAAAACGAGGGGGAAAAATTAACTAACCTAAGAGTTTCAAATTGTTAACATGAGGGGAAAATTTTGGTTAAAAAATTATGGATTTTTATTAGTGGGGATGAAATAGTTTTTCATCTTACTGCTACTGAGTTGAGAATTCTACATTTTCTATTTCCTCTCTTTCCCAAATTACATGCTCTTATATTAACAAACAAGACAACAAGACAAAGAAAATGGTAATCTCAAAAGGAATCTAACTTAAAGAGTTTAACAACTTCTAAGAATGGATTTAATAAGTTTAATAAAATCCAAAAGCTCTTTCATTTTCTCAAAAAAAAAAAATCAGATTACTAATTGTGAAACAAGAAATGGGATGGTGATTTTTTATGTGTACTTTCCTTCATGGACAAAGTGTGTATTGGATGATGATTTTGGATTCTTGATTAAGTGAAATTTCAAGTTATCATTGAAAATCAAATATGATCATTCAAAAACTAATAATAAAAAAAAAAAAAGAATTAAATATCACTTTGAACTCCATTTTATTTTTTTACTAATTATCACAATTATTTTTTAAAATCATGAACTATCTTACGTCCATGTTTTAGCTTCAAAAAGTCACATAGCTCACAATATATTTAGAATCATTCTTTTTTTTTTAACTTACATAGTACAAAACGACGTTATTTTGTGTCTTGTTAATTGGAAAATACAACAAAAAAATGCACAATTATTCTTCAAGATTTTTCAACTAGTAAGGCACAAAACAACCATGTAATTAAAAAAAAGAATAAATATATACACTATGACATCCAGTAAGCTACGTCAACTTTTTAGATTCAAAAAATGAATGAAGAGTACAATCGATACAAAATCAACAATTCATAATTTAAAAAATCATTTTCTATAATTTAAAATATACATAGTGCGAATATAACTTGGAGTTGGAAAGATGATTCATCACATTCCATTTCAAAATTGTCACAACAAATCATACATTCAACAAAGAGTTTATTCGCCCTTTGATGTATAAATTTCTTTCCTAACAAAAGGTTTACTTCTTCTAGGAACATCAGCTAGTTTACAGAACTCTGACAAATTCTTCCTGATCTGCACCTTCTTCTTCCTCTCTGGCGGCCGAGACCCGAGAGCAGCAACCTCGAGTGTCGCCCCATGCAACTGTGCGGACTGCACGACAGCGTCGTAGGCCTTGGCTGAGAGCTCGAGGCCCTCGTTCCGAGCCCTCAGGTGCAGCTCATAAGCCAGCCTAGGCTTCCCATCTCTAGCAAGAGCCTCGATCAGCATCTCGTAGGTGACCTCGTTGGGGGTGATGTTGTGAAGCTTCATTCGCTCGAACCACTCGTACCCCACGCCCCCATGATTGTTCCGACCACACGAGCTTATGATCGCGTTGAACGTGATGACCGTGGGATCAACACCAGCAGCAACCATCTCCTTGATGATGGAGTCCAAGAGATCAAACTTCCCTTGGCCGGCATAGATCGAAGCCATGATCGTGTAGGCGTGCAAATTTGGCTCGAACCCGACTCTGATCATGTGCTCCCACACCTGAAGGGCCTGCTCGTAGAGCTTCCCTTTCTCGAGCGCGCTGAGGAGAGCCCCATACGAGATGATTGTGGGCTTCTCGCCCTGCTCAACCATCCTCTTGAATATCTCAATGGCAGCCGAGGTCTCTGAAGCTTTCGAGCAAGCAACAAGAACCGAGTTCCACTCTCTACTGCCCGGTTTAAGCCCTTTCTCCTCCATTTTATTTAGCAACCTCACACCCCATCTCCAAATCCCCTTCTTCCTAGCTGCAGAGAGCAATATGTTAAAATGAGAGATGATCAACTCGTACGACATGTTATTCGGTTTAGGCCCTTTGTCTAACATATCCTCGTAGATCTCTAGAGCCGCCCACCACTTCTTGGCCTTCCCCAATAGCC
Source organism: Salvia miltiorrhiza (assembly GCF_028751815.1). NCBI lineage: Eukaryota > Viridiplantae > Streptophyta > Magnoliopsida > Lamiales > Lamiaceae > Salvia > Salvia miltiorrhiza. The sequence continues at coordinate 160,545 of NW_026651532.1, forward strand.
AAATGAGATGGTTGCAAACAGACAAGCTCATCTCGTTGTCCACTTCTCTTATCCGAGTATAGAGCTCCTTAGCCACGACACAATGCTCCTCTCGTGTGCACGCCCATATGAGGCGCTCGTGCTCTGCACGGCCATGCTGCAAGCCGGCCTCATCCATCTTTCTCAGCAGCCTAAACACCTCACTGCTCCGGTTCTCCCTCATCACAAGCCAACGTCGCATCACTTGGTAGCATATACGAATGGTGAAGCTTTCTAGCTTAGAGAACTCATGATCCCAATCCCAATCCTCACCATCATCACCTCTCCCAATTTCACCTCCTTTGTATTTATCTCGTATTTCAACGAAAAATGCTAGAGATCCAAATCCATCTTCTAGCCTACGATAAGCAAACAACACAATTGAAAAGGATGCAGGTGATGGTGATATACCTTTACTTGGCATCTCTTCAAAAATTTGGAGGGCCTTGCTTTCCCTCCCTTGTTCTGTGTAGATCCCCATCAAAGTGTTGTACGTCACAACACTCGGATGCACCCCTTTAGCGGCCATATCATTCATAACATCCTCAACAAAATCGAACTTCCTAGTTTCCTTCATCGCTCCCAAAAGGCTGTTGTATATGAAAAGGTTCGGCCGGACCAAACCACCACTCTCTTCACTCTTCCTCTTAAGCCACTCAAAGAGAGCCATTGCCGATTCTAAATTATTTTCTTTACCAAAACTTCGAATCACAGTCGAATAGACCTGAAGGGGAAGGATCCTCTCCACCTTCAGCACTTCCTCCACATCATCAGCAGTTCTAGCTGAGCTCAATCTACGTGCTAGTGCACGAACATCAACCCTTTGACTACTCACATTCTTAACTTTCTCTCCATCATCATCACCACTATTATTTGCACCATCAAATTCACTACCACAATCCTTCCCCTCCGCTACATCCAGCTTGGGATGAGCACATTCTACCCTATCTATCTCCCCTGAAACCTCATCTACGCGGCCTAACTCGTCAATGGAACAATTCTCTCCAACCGTGGGCTCATCCAATGCCCACGACACAGCACACGCTGCACCAAGAAAGCCCTTCTTAGGCTTATAAAAGCCATTAATCATGCTTGCAGTTGCAGAGCCCAAATAAAGCATTTTGCACTTCAACTCATAGTTTTGGCCAGCAAGATACACTCCATTTCTACAACCCTTAAAATATCTCGACAAACGCAATGAACCATGGCCATGAAAATTGCAAAAATCCAATCTTTTCCTCCTCTCTCCCCATTTAACCAAACTACAAAATGAAATTAATTCTAAATCCAACTGAGGTACTACACAAGAGTGCCAAGATTCACTCGTTGAAGGCCAAATCGTCAGAGCTTGCATATTTGATCCCAAATAACTCTAAAAGTGAGAGCAAAACTTCAAGATTGAACTATCCAACCAAAAATTGTGGCATACTAGTTTTACCCCATAACAGAATTGCGCGAAAGGATTTCCAACCATCAAGATCAAACAACAGAAGCCTCAAAAAAAAGAAAGAAAGCTTGCTTTATGATTAATTTGGAGATAAAATCATACCTTGGTTTGAATGGACATGTAGAGGTTTTGGGTTTTGTTTAGAGGAGCTTAAGTCGCTGGCTTTCTCACAGCCATTCAATATCCGAATTAAGACGTGAAATCAATTCGGAGTAGGGATGTCAATGGATCCCAGACCCGATCCAGATCCACGGATTCAGACTCTTTTTTTCGAATTTGGACCCGACGGACTGGACCGGATCTGGACCACTCTCTAAATTCTCGGGTCCAGATCTAGAGTAGTAGATTTAAAACCCAGATCCGGCTAGGGCTGGCAAATCGTGCAGGTCGGGTCGCTAACGGGTCGACCTGATATCGACCCAACCTGATAAGGCCAAACCCGAACCCGAACCCGACCTGATAAGGGAATGCTCAAACTCAACCCGAACCCAACACGAACCCGATATCAACACGATTTGAACCGGATTGACACGACACGATAGCGACACGATCTGATAATAACCTGATAACAACACGATTTGAATCGGGTTGACACGACACAATAACGACACGATCCGATTACGACATGATAACAACACGAATTTGATTTGATTCATTCACAACAACAACAACAACAACAACAACAATAATAATAATAATAATAATACAAGATTCGTCACATATGCTCAACATATCCAATCGACATAGGAGGAATTTAGAATGAGGCATAAAAGTATAATAAAAGAAACAATAGTTAAAAAATGGAAGATATTAAAACTCTAAACTGAAGTGAAGATAAAAAATTTGAAATCAAAAATTTAAAAATTAAAATAAATATTTAATAAAAATAATAATATTACTATCAGGTTACCTGAACCCGACCCGAAATTATCAGGTCCTTATCAGGTCGACCCGATAAGGATCCAAACCTTATCGTGCGTGTTACTAACCCATTAATTTCGTGCGGTTTCGTGTCGTGTCGAAAATTGCCAGCCCTAATCCTAAGGTCCTTGATTCCTATTCCATTAAAAGAGTGTGGTTAGGAAAATCCTACTCGTAAGAGTAAAAATATTCAATCATGCAACGTAAACATCATCTTTATCTATTACCCCGTTCAGCTAAAATGCTAAACTGTTTACATATCCTTATATATGGCCTGAGCTTGAGAGTCTGAGACATCTAATAGTGTTGTAGTTGATTTGTTTCACTTTTAGGTGTTCATCCTCTTAATAATATATATTTTCTTTTATTTAAAGAGTGTGTTTACTTTGAAGTATAAATAAGGAATAAATTTTATTTATCACTTTATATTTCGTTTGTTTTGATTTAATAAAAAATTCGAATAAATCATACTATAAAATTCTTGAAGAGTATAATTTTATGGTAGTTTATAAATGTGTTAATGCCGTGAAAAACCATGAACTTTGGTGCGATTTCCAAACTTTCCATGAACTATTTTTTTTTATCAAATTTTTCATGAACTTAAACACTCGAACAATTTTTTCATGATTTTCAAAAATCCTCAAATTTAATGCTGACATGGCATTTTTAAGTGACCTGAAAAGTGACATGGCGTCACCTGCGGTGAATCAAAACGACGTCGTTTAGTTAGGAGTAAAACGACGTCGTTTTGAATCCAAACCCCTCTCTCTCTCTCTCTCTCTCTCTCTCTCTCTCAGGTGGTGGCCGAGCTCGCCGGAGTGTAGATTTTCGCTGGAGGGGCAGGATTGGTGTGGTGGTGGGGGAAGGCAGCGGAGGGGCGGGCAGATGGTTGCGCCGCCGTTACAGCTTCTACTCCTATCTCTCAATTCAGGAGCACACTCACACAATTTCTCAATGACAGAATTCGTAAAGTTATACATTCATCTCTCGATCTCTCTTCTCAATTTCTCAATTTAGGAGCACACCCATGCAATAAATCCCTAATTTGGAGGAAGAGGATGGCAGATTCGATTTTTGGAGGGAGGGCAGCGGAGGGGTGCGGCGAATCTGCGGAGGTTGTTGGGGGAAGAAGAAGGCGGCGAATTTGGTGTGGTGGTGGGGGAAGGCAGTGGAGGGGCGGGCAGATGGCTACGCTGCCGTTAATGGTGGTGGAGGAGACTGGATTGATGCGAGCCTAAAATTGAAGATGACGAAGAGTTCCAGAGCTGACTAAGCCTTGCCAGAGCTCTGCTCTGCCGAGCTGTGCTCTACCGACAGGTCAGCTTGGTATTACCACGTAAGCGACACGTCAGCTCGGAGGTTCACCGAAGCAAAAAAGCATGGAAAAATAGTTCAACCCCTTAAGTTCATGGAAAATTTGATAAAAAAAAAAAGTTCATGGAAAATTTGGAAATAGGCCCAAAGTTCATGGTTTTTCACGGCATTAACCCTTTATAAATAGAGAGATAAATATATTATTATTTAAAATAAATAAAATATAATTTCACTTTAAATAATAAATTTATACCTTTTGTATAGTAGGGATGAAAAAGCAAATACACCTTAAATAAAAAAAATAATACTTGTGATTGACTCTATACAAATTAGCAAGTGTACAAAACATATAATAAACCGTTGGTCCTGATGTGAACCGACGGTTGCTTAGACCGAGTTGTAAGTTGTAACCATACATCACACGGTTCGATTGTTTCCAATGGAACGAGAACCATTGATTTGGAACCCAAACCTCTGGTTCGAATCATTTTGCCACTTTCTTACTATAAATGATTATTTATTTTCTCCACCAAAATTAACCCCTGGAGATGATCTGAGTCAGTCACATGGACTGTCAGCGACACTAGATTATTACTCAATCCCCTTCCCTGCCCCTTTCTCTCTCACACACCACACACTCTGGAGCTCCCATCGCCCTGCACCGGAACAAAATCGGAGGCCAAGGAAGCCTAACCGCGTCAATTCGAGTACATCCCCGAATCTCAAGCTGGCGTACAGCCCGAAGAGAGCGACGGCGGAGCTCCGCCACTCGAGCTCCATCGGCAACCGCGCCACCCCGTCCCCCTCCGCCTCCGCCGTGGCCTCGTCCCCATTCTCATCCGACTACAACTCCGTCACTGCCGCCGCCGACGATGATAATGGCCGCGATCGGCATTCCCGGGATCGCTCATTCCGCTCCTATTTCCAACCTTTTCTCCCGCACTTCCTTTTCCCCAACGACGATCTCTACAGAGCCCATCCCCATAGATCTAAGATCTCGATAGTCATACTCGTCGCTATTGTTTTCGCGGCCGTGATTTCGGTTTCTTCCGTCGTTCAACGATTGGTATATGCCGAATGCCCTCTTCGTGAGTTGCCTATTTGTTTATGTGTGAATGTGCTTGCGTGTTTGGTTTGTTATTCTTTGGTGGTCCGAAACTCTCACTATACTCTTTGTGCATTGTGGTTTAAAGTTCATTGCTGTTTTGATTGGTTTTTTCCTAGTTATTTTTATGATATCATGGTGATACTTCGATTGAGTTACTTACTTTTATCAAATTATCTGGACCCTAAAAACCTGAAAAATATATGCTGAACATGGAAATTTGGCATTTACTGCTTCCTTCCATTCTTTGAGACCAAAAATGTAAATCCCATGGAAAGATTTCAGAGATGGTAACAACTTTGGACAACAGATGGTTATCATTCAAGCTATAGTGAATACAGAATATACATTTATTTGTGAAAATGAATAAGCTTCTGCCTGCTAGCAATGTTCATGAGTTGAGATGTGCAAAGTTAGGAGAACGATATTTACTCGGAATTGGGATTTATTTAATTAGTTTTGAGTTGGTTGAAACAAACAAAGGAAACCCTAGCTTGCTTGAAGTTGCAGCAGAAGAATTTTCTCAGATGAGCATTGTTAATTTGCATCACATAATATCCTTGAGTGCACATTGATGCATTATAAATGATGGCTGGTGCTAACTTTTTTGCTACAATTTATTGAACGGTGGGTCTGCCCTATGTCGCATCCTGTGGCGTGGGAGGTTTTTGATTTTCTTTTCATGATAGAACTCACTTGTGGATTCTAACTTCTGATCTTATTTGCACTTATTCTACGATTCCATGATTTCCTCCAAATTCTGATCATATTAATTCTTTGACCTCTCCACATTGGCTGCAGAATGCCCCTTACTTGTGCAGAAAAGATGGTATTACTCTTCAGTGCCCTCATGTAAGCTAAAATGGTTATCCACTTCTCTCTCATGTCATCTTCTTTTCATTCTGATTGTGTTTTCTTAATGTCATTACTTTCATTATAAGCAGGTTAAGGAGCCTCCCTCACTCTGGGAAAATCCTTATTCAGCCACTACATCATGGAAACCTTGTGCAGAAAGACGTGAGGGTGTAATTTCAGGTACTCAAATATGTGGATGAATGTATGAACAAAAATCATTGGTGCAGTTACCCCGAACTGACATCAGCACTGAAATTAAACCTTTTTTCAATTCCCTTATGGCTAAATTGTTGAATGGTATTTTACTAAACTTAATAATTGAAAGCTTAACTGATTGAAACATACGACTACTTATGTGATGATTCGGGAAAGTGAATTATGTAAGTGCAGGCGGGTGGCTGTTTACTCATAACTACATAAGACACTGTTAAGATATGCCACTTCAATGCTTTATGTATTTTAGTAATGAATCATCATACCATGCGCATCTTTCCAATGATTTTATTTGCTGTTTGTTATGGTTCAGGAATTAGGTTACAGTTCTTTCTTGATGGTTAGTAAAAGCAGAAGACTATATTGTCTTTTACTCTTTAAAATAGTGTGCTGGCTGCTTGGGTGTAACTTTAACAGTATACTGTCTACTTATCTCATTATTGTAGAATATATAGTATGGCTTTTGCTAAGACAAACTTTTGGAATGTATTAGCAGATATAAATTGGCTTTTTTTTCTTTCTTCTTGCAGATCTTCCATCTAAGAATGCAACAAACGGTTATATCTTTATTCATGCTGAGGGCGGTCTCAATCAGCAAAGAATTGCTGTAAGAGATTCTTGTGGAAAGTTTCAAATCATCGTCTGCATCAATTTTTTCATTACGGAAGATATGCTATTTGGATCTATAAGTTCAGCTGTCACATCTAATTATTTACTTTTAAAAAATTGTTGACCTTTTGAATTGATTTCCTCCATTTGATAACAGTCAGTTTTTGTGCTGCAGAGATTAGTTTTTGATATTTCTTCTTTTATCTTGATATTGCATGGACCATGGAGTACTCTTTGATTTCCAATACTTGCTTTATATTCTGAACTTGGTTATGAGAATCTATCTTTCTCTACAGATATGCAATGCTGTTGCTGTGGCAAAGATCATGAATGCTACTCTTATTTTACCTGTGCTGAAGCAAGACCAGATATGGAAAGATCAAACGTGGGTGAACTTTCCTAAAGCTACATATGGATTTCATTCTATATTGCCCTAACATTGAGAGTCTTCTTATCTGTACTGCAATAGTGACTGCAAGATTACTGTAAATCTGTAATACTGAAGAGAACTTTGTGTTAGGCCACTCTATATACATTTGCCCTAGCTCTTTCTTTGGCTTTGTTTCTGGTGCCCAGCTGTAAAATTAGAACAAAACGACCTTGGCCCTTCCCAAAATGGTTACCCTAACTTCTTAGCCTGCTTCATGTACTTGAAATTTAATGCACTGGTGCAAATGACTTTGCATTGCAAGCGATGTGCTTTAATCACTTCTAGCTATGATGTATTCTGGTTTCTGAGTCTTTTCATGGTGACCTTTGTCAAGCCTGCTGCTGTTACTACTTAAATCTTTTTTATTTGATCAAGTGGGTTCCAGTTTACTGATGGGTTTTTGAAGTTTGATGCATTGCACCCTTGGCTTATGAACACCAACAATATTTTGCAATGTGATGCAAATTCTATAGTAGGATTCTGAGTTTATAATATATAGTTGTCTGCAAAAAATTCAGGTCATATTTGATGTAGATCATTCTATTTAATAGGATCACTTATATGTTGACCTGTTGACTGCAGGAAATTTGAAGATATATTTGATGTAGATCATTTTATTGACTACTTGAAAGATGATGTTACTATCGTGAGAGATATCCCGAAATGGTTTACAGATAAAGCAGAGCTGTTTTCTAGCATAAGGTTTGGTGTTTATTTGCGTACGTACTCTTTAAATATGTTACTGAGCCTTGATAGACTAAAGAATATGTCTCCACCTAGCTCCATCTAAAGAACAGTTGCTAAACATTTGGAATACTTTCTCTTAATTTCAAACATCTGATAGGTAAATAGAAGCTTAGTTTTTTCATATGTACAACTAGGAGTTATTCTTATCCAGTAGTTGCTCAAAAACATACTCGTTTAATGCTTTATTTAAAAATTCTACTGTGTATATTTGTTCTTTGTCAGCATAGGTTATGCTGTCTGGGATGGAAAAAGGAGTTAAATTGTGATAATAATAATAATGGTGTTTTAACCCAAGGGTTTTCAGTTATTTATTTATTTATTTTATGATAAAAGGGTTTTCAGCAATTCACTACAACTAGAAAGCAAAAAAATTAGTACTAGTTTTTGATGAACTTCTCTGATCCCTTTGGATGTTCTATTTTACAAACTGAGAGTTTTGCTTCTTGTGGATCTTACTTTATTTGCATATACTCATGACAGACGTACTGTAAAGAACATTCCAAAGTATGCTCCTGCACAATTCTACATTGACAATGTTTTGCCTCGGGTCAAGGAAAAGAAGATAATGGCCTTGAAACCTTTTGTTGATCGACTGGGGTGAGTTGTTTGTTTCAATTGATGTGTTTCTTACATTTTTCACTCACAAACATGTACATCAAGGACAGTATATATGTCAGTGTTGACTCAACCTACCTTTCTTGTTCACAAGGTATGATAATGTTCCTCAAGAAATCAACAGGCTAAGGTGCAGAGTGAATTATCATGCCTTGAAGTTTCTTCCTGAAATTGAAAATATGGCTGATTTACTTGTATCGAGAATGAGAAATCGGACGGGCAATTCTAATCCTTTCATGTAAGTGATGTACACTATCGTATTTCTGGTTCTCCTGAACCATATCATATAAAGTTATAATTGCTATAAATTTGTCCTTTCAGATGAAAGGTCTCCAAAATCTTTTCATATGTATCTATTTCCACATGTACATCAGGGCTCTGCATTTAAGGTTTGAGAAAGGTATGGTGGGTCTTTCTTTCTGTGATTTTGTGGGGACTAGGGTGGAGAAAGCTCTGATGGCTTTATACAGACTTAAAGAATGGCCCCGACGCTTCAAGGTATCATTTTCCTCAAGTTGCGTTTTTTTCTATTTTGATTTAAATTCAGGCTAGTTGTGATATCTTTCTTGGGCTTTGTGCTACAGGATGGTTCCCATCTTTGGGCACTGGCTCTTCAGAAGCGAAAGGAAGGACGTTGCCCTCTTGAACCCGGTGAGGTAGCAGTGATGCTTCGTGCTATGGGCTATCCTAAAGAAACACAAATATATGTAGCTTCAGGGCAGGTTTATGGTGGACAGAACCGCATGGCACCACTGAGGAACATGTTCCCCAATCTTGTAAGTTCCATTCTTCAATCTATTCCCATTGTCATCTAAAAAAACAAGATACTGTGAAATCTCTGCTGGCCCCGAAATTTATATTGTTGACCATGCACCATAGTTTTAGTTTCATTAAGGATCCGTTACAGGTCACGAAGGAGGAATTAGCAACCAAGTTGGAGTTGGATGGATTTAGAAAGCACGTGACAAGTTTGGCGGCTCTAGACTTTTTGGTCTGTTTGAAGTCTGATGTCTTTGTCATGACACATGGTGGAAACTTTGCTAAACTAATTATAGGGAATCGGAGGTATCTAGGCCACCACCTAAAATCCATAAAACCAGACAAGGGTCTAATGTCCAAATCTTTAGGAGACCCTTACATGGGCTGGGCCACATTTGTAGAAGATGTGATCACAACCCACCAGACTCGAAGTGGACTACCCGAAGAAACTTTTCCCAACTATGACATCTGGGAGAATCCCTTGACACCTTGCATGTGCAGAACCTGATTACTATACTTGTTATAGTGTAGCGCATACCATAGGCAATATGCTGGAAGGCAATGTACCCTAGTCGAGGGCAGAAATTTTGGTTGGGAAAAAGCTAAAAGCTATAGCTGCAGGTGATGAAATTTTACATCAGAGCCTGGGTGGATGTGATGAAAGGTCTCTTGCTGCCAACCAGGGGCTTCAGATTTTCACTATACTTTCTTGGCAGGGGGCGCAAAGACACTACATGATTGTATTGAAATATTGATTAATTTTAGATCATAATTTTTCATTTGTAAATTGTTATTTGCATGCATGGAATGCAAGTTTTTAAACTGAGTGAGTTTGCATTAAGAAATCCTGCAAAATCTATGGCTGTGTCAGTATTGCACGAATCCACGATTGTTTCATTTCATTTGAGGTGCAATTTGAGTTCGAATTCTGTACTTTTTAAATCATATAATAGTCTAGGATTATTTACTAGGTAATAGAAATTGTCGTCTCATGCCTATAATTTTTTTTGAAAATATCTCATGCCTATAATTAGTAGAACAACTGAATTTTTATTGGCTCTTTGTGGGCCACTTTCAAATGGAGTAATTAGGATTTAAGCTGCAATGAGGAACCCTTGAGTACTACTGATCTACTGATTAACCTACAGTATCATTCACTCTGCTCAATCTAATATAGTTATAAATAATTACATTGAAATATCGTATACATAGATTCACATAGAAAATGTGGAAATATGCAGAATATCGAATATCAGTGTAATATATATATTTTTTTTGAACTCGAATATCTGTGTAATATTAATTCAGCTTAACAGTAGTGCAATGGTGGACGAGAATGAAGTGATGAGAAAGAGAGAGAGAGATGCAAAGGCATTGGTATACGTTTGCTACATTATAACCAATCCGAAAGATGCAAAGGCCACCGTCCAAGTCCAAGTTCAATCTCTTACGAGGTTTTCGAAAGCAGCTGCCTTCAAGCTAGAATCTGATTTAGATGATTTCATGATGGGAAAGAATTGTCCTAAAGAGAAAATGCACAATATCCTAACTTTATTATTTTCACAAATAATTTAAAGTGAAAATGCGCAATATCCTAACTTCATTATTTTAACAAATCATCTAAAGATCGCCTCACGATATATTCGATACATTCGAACTTGAGATATTTGATCTCAAACATTAACCATACTACTATTTACTCACGCATGTATTATTGACGTTAATCACATTACACATGCATTGTTATTTCCCTTTTCTTGTATAGCATTGTGATTCAATTGATCTGTCCTATAATATCCATGCCTCTCATTTTTATGAGAAAATAAAATATTTTAAAAAATTATGTGACAATAACTCGAAAAACCTTTAATCTCAAATATTAGTCATATTATTATTAGACTAATATAGGCACACAACATCTATCTATATTTTTATTGTTAAATAATGTCATCACCTTAGAATTTTCACTTGAAAGAGATAACCCCTAGATGGCTAGATTCAAAAAAATTATTCCACGTTCGTTCAAAGTCCTTGAGAACCATAGGAAAATTAAAAAAAAAAAAATGTTATAAAATTATAGCTAAACTCGTAGGGGACATTTATTTTGTATCATTGATAAAAAAGTTAAGATACAAATCCACTCCTGAACTAGACACTCCTAGAGCGTATACCTTTCCATTCTCGATCTTGGCCAAAATACACCCTCAGAGTCCATAAAAAAGATGTATTTAAACTCAGCAAGTTAACGGCAAAGTGGCGTCAACGTGATTTCGATCCCGATTGGCGGCGGAGAGGGGATCTCCTCCCCTTACTGCCTCGATTTCATCGCAATCGGCACATACTGCGCTGTTTCGAGGGGGATTTTCGACTCCTCCTCAACTGGCAACGACAGCCCCAATGGGATGTCGGTGACCAACCTCGCACCGTGGCTCACCACTGTCGGCGCCGGCACAATCGACCGTGATTTTCCCGCTGACGTCATCCTCAGTGATGACAAAAAATTCTCCAGCGTGTCCTTCTACTTCGGCGCGCCGCTCAACGACAAACTGCACAATTTAATTTATCCGGGAGACGGCGACAATGAAACAATAGAGGGGGGGAAGCTGTCGGTATCGGCACTGGGGGTGAGCTCATTGACATTAGTGCCGGTGGAGCGGTTACAACGGGAGGTAGAAGAGTTGAGACCGGAGCTGCAGCCAAGAGTTTTTTTTATGGCGGTGAAAGTCGGGGTTCCGGCGAAGGCTGGCCGAAAAAGTTTTAAGGGGCGAAATCCATAATTTAAATTAAAAAAAAAAGTTAATGGAGAGATAACGACGTTAACTCGTTGGATTTAAATGCACCCTTTTTATGGACTCTGGGGTGTATTTGGACCAAGGTCGAGAATGAGGAGTGATACGCTCTAGGGGTGTCTAGTTTATGGGTGGATTTGTACCTTAACCCTTGATAAAATGTATGATTTAATACTTTTATCATTAAGAGTGAGATTTCTCCAATCCTATTCTTTTAGGGTGTGTCCTCTTTAATTGTAAGTTTATCATGAGAAAAGAAGGATAAAGAAAAGATAGAAAAATTTTATCGAATTTTAGTGGTCCTCAGTCTTTTTATCTCATGTTCTTTTTCGTAAAAAAATATATGAAATATTATGAAAGGAAAGAAAAGAGAGAGAGAGAGAGAGAGAGAGAGAGAGAGAGGAGAGAGAAGGAAAAATATAGAGAGATGAGTTAAATTGTACTTCATCCGTCCATCAATTCGTGTATTGTTTATTTGTTGAGTGGAGAAGGGGCACGCTTTTTAAGAAAAAATGATATATTTAATAAGGAAATAGTTACTCCCTCCGTCCCAGAAATAATGGCCTGTTTCTTTTGGGCACGGAGATTAAGGAGTGTTGAATTAAGGTGTTAAAGTTGGTGGCCCACCTTTTTAACCATTTAATTAGCAGAAGTAATTGTAACCATTAAGAATGTGGTGGCCCACTTTTACTTTTTTATAAATTTAAATATTCTTTAATTTTTATTACAATTAGGTTTCTCTTTAATTTTATTATTCAAATTTTAATTGAACTTTTATAAATTAGGGCGCCACTTTTAGATTCAGTTAATACTGCCCAAAATTTCACTTCCCTCCTAATGCGCCAAAAGCTGTAAAGGCTTCAAAAAAATTTCAACACCAAATTTAAATGAACTTTTGCATAGAATTTGAATTTCCCTCTCTTTACAACCACAAAAAGCCTTATAAATAGGCACAAGTGCAGATTCAGTTTTTCATCCTAAAAGGCAAAAATTACAGCAAAAAGAAAGGGAAAATGAGAAGAAAAGATCTAAGTAATGGAGAAAGGAACACCATTGTTCAATTCCTTCTTCAAGATAGCAAAAACGACAAGCCGAAGAGAGGGAAGATCCAAGAAGCCATTGTCAAATTCGGAAGCTCTAGGAGGACCGTGAGTCGGCTTTGGGCTGCGGCAAAAAAACAACAAGAAAGAGGTGAGCACATTCATTCGGCAAGCATGAAAATACATCGACCACATCGAAAAAGAGTGCAAATCGACTTAGAGCTAATCTCCAGCCTGGAATTGAGCAAAAGATCAACTATTCGAAGGCTTGCAAGTGGCATAAATTGCAGTAAAAGTACAGTGGGTCGATGGATAAGCAAGGGATTGATCAAAGCTCACACAAGTGCAATACGACCCGACCTAACTGCTCCTAACAAACTTCTACGCCTGCGGTTCAGCCTTGAAGCCATAGAATACGATCGTATTCTGAAGGTACTTCAGTTCAAAGATATGCACAACACTGTGCATATCGACGAGAAGTGGTTTTATATCTGTAATACCCGTATATTTTTATAATATTTTTATTAGTATTTATATAGTTGTTAAAGGAATTAAATAGCTTGAGATGCTATTTAATTATTTGAGTATTATTTACTAACGAGTTTATTGGTTTAGTAATTAAGATTTATTACTAAATCAATAGTGTGAATAATATGAGAGTATTTAATTTTATTTTCTTGAAGATGAATAATTGTTGGTAGATAGCTTCATTAAATTTTTGTAGTTGGAGAATATTTATTTAGGCGTGTTCCTAAAAGAATTTTATTTATTTATAAATCAATGTATTAATATGTTTCTTTTCATGTCATTAAAGTTTAAGTATGTAGTTATATATATATATATATATATATATATATATATATATATATATATATATTCTCTAGTGGCCCTAAATTTTAGTGATATATGTCAAGTGGTCTTATATGATTTATTAGTAAACAATTAAAAAAAATGAAAATGAAAAGAAAATGCAAGTGGATCGAAATACTAGGAGTTAGAGTCAGATTTTTTTTAACAATGTTAACTCTATCAAATTGTTTTAGTTACACGACTTCCAAGGAAAAAAAAGAGGATAATGAAGCACTATATTATTTCTAATTGAGAAGAGTCATTTCCTTTCCTCCATCCTCAGCTCGTCGACCTTCTTTCCCAAAAAGAAGAACCACCATTTTCTTCTTTCAAGTTAACCTCGTAGAGAAATTTCAGGTGATAACTGCAAAATCTTGAAAGAAAAGGGTAAATTCTTTAATTCTTTATCTCTCTATGGTTCGAACTTGAAGAAAATTTCTATTTCAAATTCTAGGGTTCTTCGAAAAATTTGGGAATTTTATACTAGAGTTGAAGTATGATTCTAATATTAGTATATATTATGTTTCTGATGTCCTAAGCATGATTGTGGTGGGTAATTGCAGTAATTGTTACTTGATTTTGGGATTTTTCTCAAGGTAGTGTAAACCCTAGGTTTGAGTTCGAAAATTCTGATTATGTTCTTGAATAAATGAGTTTATATATATGCTCTTGAGCTGGAATTATGTTATATATGAGTATATTATGAGTTTGCACTATAGGGTTGTGAGATTGATTTTGTTAGTTTAGGGAAAGTTGGGGCTTTTGAATTGAGAAGGTTTATATGCTATTGTTTGATGGAGATATGTATATTATGATGTGATTTTATTAATTATGGAGATTAGAACAGCCCTACTACCCAATTCTTTTATGAAGCTCTGTTGTATAAAGAGAGGGAAGTGATAAAGTTGCTATGTGTATGCATGTAGTTGAGAGTAGTAGCATTGGTGGGGTTTAATTTTAGCTCATTAAGGTTTCTTTTAAAGAGATTGAGATGATTAAATATATTAGTTTATTAAACTATATATGCATATGTTTATTGAGAGTTGATGAACATTTTTAACTCATTCTTTTATCTTTCCTTATTGAATTCAGAAAAATGATTTTAGTTTATTGATGATGTGATGTGAGGAAATGTTAGGATAATAAGGGAATAGCAAACATGAGTTATTATTACAATATTAGATATATATAAATTTTCCTTACTTATTTTTCTTACAAATTTTTATCTATTTTAAGGTTCCAGCTAGGAACGAGCGTGACACTAGGGTACAAAGTGAGTAAAGGAGATACATCAGGTGGGCTTACTAACTCAAGAAACAATGATGCATACTTTACTATATAAAGTTTAAGTGTATGCATTTATTTTCAAATTGTTGACTTGCCAATGTTTAAGATTTGTATGATACCATCTACATAGAAGAACGAATTCGGGTCTTGAGCGAGTCAGGATTTGTGTACACAGAGTGACGGTTAACCTTGAGTTAGCTTGTCGTTACGTTTGGGAAGGAGGCCTACTTCTCAACGTGTTTATTGAGACTAGTAGATATGGTACATACTTACATGAGAACTTAGTCTGCGCAGACACTTTCAAATACTATGTAAAAACAGTTTAGCAAACACAGGTTGCTTCAGAAAATCCCTTGTGTATTGCTTAAAGTGGCAAGTTCAATATATAACATTATCATGCAGAGTTTTAAATGTTTTCGGCATATGTTCACTGAGTGCTTGTGGTACTCAGCCCTGCATATCTTTTTAAATGTGCAGGTTAAGTTTGGATGAAGATGGAAGTGTGCTGAGCTGGAGCTTTTTGTTTATGTAAATAGTAATAGGCTCAGGATGTTGTGTCTTCATACATAATGTCCCATGATGTACTCCGCTGCAACACTTTATTTCTCTTATCACTTTTGACGTGTTGTAGAATGTTTTAAAACCTTAACCGGTATATGAGCGTGATAAGTCTTGGTTATGATATTTATTTGGTCTAAACTTCTTTTGTTAAAGTTTGATGGCTATGTATGTAAGTTAATTATACGTTTGTCTTAGTTTCCTTTCAATTACTTTCCATCTCTCGTTCTCCACCCTAGTCGTACGATACCTGGTCTAGCTATCTTTCTCCTAGGCCGGGCTACGACAATATCACAAAAGTAAATCACAGGTTCTACTTAACCCCAGGAGAGGCAGAACCGCACAGAACATGCAAATCAAAGAAACACATCAAGAAAGTGATGTTCATGTGTGCAGTGTGTAGGCCAATATTTGCAGAAGATGGCAGCGTATTATTCGACAGAAAAATAAGGATTTAACCATTTACAGAATTGGTGCCTGCTAAAAGGAACAGCAAAAACCGGGAGGCTGGAACTTTGGAGTTAAAACCAATCGAGAGCATAACAAAGCAAGTCACAAAGCATTGTTTTATCAATAAGGTATGGATTAGTGACGATTGTTGTGACATATGCAACTGTAAAATAGTAGGAGTTGAATGCATTTGTATTTTAGATTAATTTCTGTATTTCTACATCATTAGTAATGAATGAAGTGGTTTTCATACAGATGATACCAGCCATATAGCTTAAATGGCCAACATTTGCAAGTAAAGTGATTTTCATTCAACAAGACAATGCAAGGTCTCACATCAAGGATGATGATCCAGATTTTAGGCAGGCTGCAAGTTCTGATGGCTTTGACATCAGAATTATTCAGCAACCCCCCAACAGTCCAGACACGAATATCAATGATTTGGGATTTTTTAGAGCAATCCAAAGCTTGCAAACAAAAAGTGTGTGCAACAATGTGGAGGAGCTAGTGGCTGCAGTTGAGAAGTCATATGAAGACCTCTCACCTACTACTCTAAACAATGTGTTCTTGAGTCTTCAAGGATGCATGGTGGAAATGATGAAGGTGAAATGACACAATGCATACAAGATACCGCACATGAAGAAGGGCACACTCATTAGGCAAAATGAACTTCCGAGAAATTTGGAAGTCTCTAATGAGTTAGTGAAGGAATGCCTACAATATCTTGTGGATAATGGCTGTGAGGAGGGCATGGACCATCTAATGAATGATCTAGGTATAGGATCAATTTCATTAGATGGGATTGAATACCTAATGACAAACTTAGGTATTCAAGAACCATGACTTAGTGAAGGAAAGATGAATGATTACTTTTTGAAAGCCAAACTGATTTTTGTGAAAAAATACAGATGTTTTTGTATGCATTTTTCAGTTGTAAAAAATGCCTTTTGTATATGAATGCAATATGTAAAAAATGCCTTTTGTATGCAATTTTTATGCAATGAAAATATGTTGTTTGGTTCAATAGATGGCTAAGGCAAAGACCAATAGAGCCACAGGCATCAAGAGCAACAGCCACACAGGGCAACAACACACAAAGCCACACAGGGCTAAAGCACATAAAGCCACAGGCAGCCAAACAAGGCAGAGCAACACACAGCCACACAGGGCAACAGCAACACAGAGCCACACAAGGCTAAATCGCAGAGCCACATAGGGCTAAAGCACACAGAGCCACAGGTAGCAAGAGCAACAGCACACAAAGCCACACATGGCTAAAGCACATAAAGCCACAGGCAGCAAGAGCAACAGCCACACAGGGCAAAAGCATACAAAGCCACAGGCAGCCAAACAGCAACAACCGCACATAGACAGTAAAGTAGGAGCAATTCAACACCTCATTCAAATATACTTGAATCATTGATGTTTTAGGCAAAAAAAAACAGTGAGCAACATTTTTTATCATTTCAATACCCAATTATATCCATCACCCAGTGTACAAGAACATGCAATTATCGACAAACACACCAACAACACAAGAATTAGGTAAAAAGGTAGATCTCACCCAAAATAGAACCGGCAGATAGATCTTAAGCATGGAAAGGGCCGCCGGTGTGTAATCGAGCATCCATTCAGTGTCCAGAACGTCGGACCATGATTCCTCACAAAGTAATGAACATGGTTCATTGTTAGAGGAAACGCACATCGATTGAGGGGGAGTAACCTTAGCATTTTCGGCAAATCTCTTATGAATTTTTGAAGGCCGGCGATAGATCGTTCTCCTGGCCACAGGAGAAACCGTGGCCAAGGGTGAGGCTGGAGCAAATCCATCTCCACTCGTCCCTTCCGTAGAAGGCAGCCCGACAGAGGCTTCTCCAGACACCGGTGAAGGACACGAAGATCAAAAATCCGACGGTGGCAACCAGCAGGGGAATTCAATCTCCGGCGGCGAGCTTCAATCGCACGGATCTTCAGTGTCAGGGACGAAATCACCGCTCAGGTAACCCTCCCACTGGGATTTCGTCATCGCGGCGCAACCACAAACGGAGAATCGGTGGAAAGGTCCGGTGGACGGTGGAGATCGGTGGAAAGGGCCGGCGGACGGTGGAGATCGGTGCTAAGCTCAGCGGCGCCCCTTGAAGGAGGCGAAACTAGGATTTCGAGTGAGAGTCTCCCCAATTTCAGAAGAGAGAGGAATAGGGTGCGACGTCCGCTTTTTTTATTTTCTTAGGGTTAATTAAGTTTTAATTAAGTAAGCTAATTAAGCAGCCTTGAAGCTCTAATTATTTCTAAAAATAGAAACAGGCCATTATTTGTGGGACAACCCAAAGAGGAAAACATGCCATTATTTATGGGACGGAGGGAGTACTAAAAATGGGTAGGACACGAATTGGTGGACAAACCAAAATGACAAACTAGGACACGAATTGGTAGACGGAGGGAGTTAAAATTATATTAATCTCAACTATTTTTGTCAATTAAATGTTAATTTTTTATTAGGATAATAGAAATACTCTTTCAATTAAATAAGTGTTCATTTGATGAAGTTTTATAAAAAGTTGATAAAATGAGAAGAAAAAATATCTAAATTGGATGGAGGATAAGATAGAGGAATTGATGTGCCACGTTTATTGTCAATTTGTTGACCTGAGTTTTAGGCTCAACATCAGATTCTAACTAAATATGACTGTAACAGAACTAAATGTAAATCCAAACTGAAAAATGCATGATTAAGTGTAAAATATAAATGAACATGCGTAAAACAATATGAAGAATCGAATGTGTACACACCATTTATAGAAGTTACAAGATGAAGGGTAAAACAATCATTTCAGCTTTATTTGCATAGGGCTAGTTTTTCCCTTTCAAACCCATGCTCTTTTATGTCGAGGGTATTTTTGCCTTTTCAGGATCTTCACATGTTCGGTGTGAATGGATGACGTAGCCTGTCATTGTTGATGAAGATTTTTTCTCAACAGTCTTTAGATTGCGTGTCAGAGAAGTGCAAATCATCGATCGCTATGTGTTGTTACGTTAACAGAATGTTTTGTCGTCATGTGCTTTGCAGTTAAGATCTATGTTCTTCTTATTAGAGTGAAAAGCTCTATCCTCAGATTTGCACCTGTGTGGTTTTAGTCCTTTTGGCTTGTAGTCAGATCTGCGCCAAATATCATCCTCATCACAATTATATACAGAAAATATTTATTAATTTTCGTACAATATTTTTACATTAACAAATAAGAATTAATTTAAGATGACATCTGTCATTTGAGCATCATCTCATTCGAACCATGTAAGACCTGCAAATCATCATCTAGACCTTGAAAAAAGACAACTAATTTTGAAAGTCCAACTTTTGAGTATCATCTCACCTGGATATTGAAATACTAAATCTTACTTTTATGCGTCAATCTTTTGAGCATCGCTATCTCGAGCTTTAAAGATCATAATTGACTTTGAACATGATTTCATTTGGAGTTTAAAGATCAAAGTCGACATGTGAGGTTATAGAATTTGGAGCTTGTAAAATCAGAACTGACTTATAAACATCTTCTCGTATGAAGCTTCAAAAACCATGGTAGACTTTTGTGCATAATCTCAATTGGAGCTTGAAATATCATAACCAGGTTCCAAAAATCATCTCATCTGAAGTTTGAAATAGAAGAACTAACTTGTCAACATTATGTCATTTGAAGTTTGAATGATCATAACTAAGTTATGAAAACAATATTATCTTAAGCTTGAGAAAATCTGATGAAACTAAAAACTTCACCATAAAATAATTATAACAGAAGAATAAGATTTAAACCTGAGTGCTTCAGATTCGAACCAAGAAAAATATTTCAAAACAGAGCAAAGCTTGTAGCACACTTCATATTCCTTACCTCTCGAAATTCCATCCCTATTACAGAGACATACATGAAGTATTTATAGAGGTTACAAGGGCAAAGGGTAGATCGGACTTTTCTATTTCTCACGTACTCTTCATGCATAGTTGCTTATAGACGTCTTTGTCTTCTGAAATTCATCCTTTATTAACTAACTTGCAGCTTTTCAGTTTAGGTTGTTCATATGGTAGACGGCGCAGAGGAGTTCTCTTAGCTGCGCAGACAGATCTCTTGGTGGCTGTGCAGGCGCCTTGAATCGGCTTCTAGGACTCACATGGGAGGATAGGACTTCTCTTCATTGGACACGTGTGCCCTTACTACATTGACTTCTCATTCACCTGCGCATGCATGATTCTCGTCTTTTCACGGAAGATCTTCGATTATACATGCGTTGGAAATGTTATCCAAATAATGTGTTAATTATATAATATGGTCAAAAATGGTATTCAGTGCTGATAAGGGTTTACTCCTCATCAAAATCGATGAGAGATTCAAATTATATCAATTGGTAAATTTTTATAAAAAATAATGAAGAACCCAAAGTTTATTTTATAAATTGTAATTCCTTCGTCTCTAAAAAACATGTGGCGATGTGGGTGACACAAATTTTAAGAAATATTAGATGAGTGGAGAAAGAGTCCACTTATATAATGTTCTGTTACTTAACAA
The DNA here is from genome assembly GCF_028751815.1 of Salvia miltiorrhiza. Taxonomy (NCBI): domain Eukaryota; kingdom Viridiplantae; phylum Streptophyta; class Magnoliopsida; order Lamiales; family Lamiaceae; genus Salvia; species Salvia miltiorrhiza. The sequence continues at coordinate 181,107 of NW_026651532.1, forward strand.
AAAGTAATGGTGGGCCTGAGCCATGATGATTTTTTTTTTTTGGATAATAAGTATAAAAAGTAGAGAAAAAATATTAGAATTGTGCTAGGGCACAAAAATATGCATGTTTTTTAGAGACGATCCAAAATAGCAAAATGTGCATGTTTTTCGGAGACATGAAGTGATGAAGAGTACAAAATATGGCCAAATTAAATTGAAGAAATAATTTATTTAATCACAATTTTATTTTTTAAAATTAAATAAATATTTTGTTTAACCAAATAAATTTTATCAAATTAAATTGACAAGGCAATTGAAATTATTATAATGTCAATCACTCCTCCAATTAAATGTAAGTTTTTGGTTTAGGGTTCAAAAACATCCTTTTATATAAATTATATATTGGTGAATTCTCGTAAAAAATCAATATGGGACGAGAAGATTTAGATAAATAAGAATGAATAAATATAAAATTGCTTGGACAATTAAGATAAATAAAAATACAAAAATATGGTAATGTCACATGGGACTATTCTATTTTCTAGATTTTAATACGCGTTCTTGTCATAAACCCATATTATAATACCCACTAATTTTTTGAATTTATTTAAATTTATAATATATATATATATATATATATAATAAAATATAATTCAAAACAATAATTAATTAATAATTTCAATAAAATTTAAAATAATAAAAAACCATTTATTTCCAATACACTATTTCTACCAGATTACTTACAATAACAAATCATAATGTTACCTGATTATTTTGATATTTTTCAATAACTTAATAAAACCGCATACACACAATAAAATTTTTTTTGAAACAGAAGACCAGCTTCAATATAACTCTAAATCCGAATGTACAATATTTAGAAATCAATAGAAAAAATCCGACTTTTAAATCATTACATGAGAAAACAAACTTAATTATTACACACAACAAACTTAAATACTAAGTTACTATTTTTTTTTTTCTAGCTACCTGCATCCGTCACATACCAATTTAAAGCCACACTAGCGTTGACTAACATATTCGGCTAATTGATTTAATTATTTTAACATACTGTTTGTGGAAGGAAGCTCTTTCAGACCGGTTAATGGCATAAAACATTTATAATCATAAAATATTGTTGGATGTGTAAATGGCACAACACGTATATTGTTCTAGCACATTCCGATATGAACGAGACGAGATGACAGACTTAGCCACAAAGAAAAAAAATTGCTATTACAAAAATAAAAATCCCGCGGCGAAATCTGAGCCTTACAAATAGGGCCCTATAATTTCAACGAACCAGATTCAATCTTCCCCTCCATCCACTCCCTTTACTCTCCTTTCCCCTTTTTATTAAAGATTCCCAACTCCTCTTATTTTCAAGATTCATTCTTTTCAGCTAAGTTACCGCACACACACACTTGGAATCTGCGTGAATCTACGGGCTGTTTCTGCACGAGCTTGCTGCGATGGGGGATCACGAACATCACAAGGAAGAGGAGAAGAAGGACGAGTCTCTGATGGAGAAAATCGCCGACAAAATTCACGATCGCGATTCGTCGTCGTCGTCGTCTGATTCCGACGACGAGAAGAAGAAGTCCAAATCATTGAAGGACAAGGTCTACCGCCTCTTCGGCCGGGAGAAACCTCTTCACAGAGTCCTTGGCGGCGGCAAACGTATGTGCACCAGTTACTTGCCTCTGTCTACAAGTTTAGCTTCTTTTTCTAGGGATATTTAGTTAATTCTTTCCTCTCCTTTTTTTCGTTGAGTTAATTAATAAAAAATCGAGGTTTCTAGTGAGTTAATTATTTGTGTTTTAGGTGTTCTGCTAAATTGTTCTTTTACAAAATTGATTTTCTTCTTAGTGGGTTTTTTTTTGGTTATTGTTTGGGAAGGAAGGGCTGTTACTTCTCGAGATTTTGGTTTTTGATTTTTTTTTTCCTGTTAATTTTTGGGGGATTTCACCAATTTTTTGAGATGTGAACTGCGCACGGAGTTCAAACTTGCCTTTTATGGTTATTGCATTTTTGGTAGTGCACCGAGAGTTCTATTCTTTCTATGGTAATCTTATAATATCTCATTTTATTTTTACTTCAATTTTTTGGGGGTCGTCAAATGTTGAAAACTCCATTTTCCATTATTTAATTTCCTCGACGTTTTGCCGTGTTTTTGTTTCCCCTCTTTTTCCGGAGATTGAAATGTTCTTCAATGTATCAAATATTCTGCGATCGTGTTTTTGTTTAATTTATATTGGATGCATCTTCTTGCTTGTATTTATCCTTCCATTTTTCACTCATGTTTGGTGTTCTATAATGCTTGTTATTAGTTGATTCGGGAATGGGATTCTTGGAAATCAAGAGTTTAGATAAGTTATGATGATGAATTTCATCTTAGTAGGTTGATTTAGTAACTTCGAATAAAAAAAATCTTCTGTGGCCCGAAAGTAATGGTATGCATTAGCTTTTGGTTGGGTAAAAGGTAGGCACCTTTAGGCAGCCTAAGAGTCGTGATTATTAAGCATGCTTTGATGATTCAAAAAATTCGTTTCAATAATCTATCCTTTACATTATACTTTATTGCTGGTGATTACAGTTTTTGGTTGCACATTCTCCGAAAAAGCTAATAACTTTATACAATTATTCAAATTTTAAATGAGCTTACAGTATCATTGCACCCTTTATGTGATTTCTCATAAGATAAACATACATAATGACTTGAACCTTAATGAATGGCCAGCTGCTGATGTTTTCCTATGGAGGGACAAGAAGGTTTCAGCTGGAGTGCTTGGAGGGGCTACTGCTGCTTGGGTCTTGTTTGATGTCCTCGAGTACCATTTGCTCACATTGCTCTGTCATGGTTTGATGCTTGGTCTAGTGGGTCTCTTCTTGTGGTCTACCGCTAACACCTTCATAAAGAAGTGAGCTGCTGCCCATTTGGCTTGCAAGTGATCCCTTTCAGTGGTGGTAGGGTGAATTGGTGTTATCTGCATCCGTTTCTTACTTTGTGTGTTGTTTGTGTAGATCTCCACCACATATTCCACAAGTGATTATCCCGGAGGAGCCTGTGATGAAGTGTGCTTCTGCATTGAGAATTGAAATTAATCGAGGCTTTGCAGTTCTGAGGGACATTGCATCCGGAAAGGATTTAAAGAAGTTCCTATCGGTATGTACTATTCAAATGTAGAAGAATGAGATAATTGCTCTGGTTCCTTCATTCAAATTCTGCTTTTCATTCGAGATAGGAAGCCAATTTTTTACCATGTCCTAGTTCCTAATCATCATATCTGGTTAACAAATTACCATGTGCATCTCACAATTGTTGTTAGATGCAAGATACTAACTTTAGGTTGAGAAATGATCTGCAATTAGATATATACAGCCAGTTGAATATTGTTGTATGTTCGTTGAAGCTACTGAATGCATTTTATAGGCAATTAGCCGGCAAGAGGTAACTTCTTTATATTAATTGAATGCTACTCATTATGCTGATGCCAAACAGGTGATTGCTGGCTTGTGGATTTTGTCCTTGGTGGGTGGTTGCTGCGACTTCTTGACACTTCTCTACACAAGTAATAACTGATCAAGAAAGAATCTTCTATGAAATTTTTGTTGCATATTGAGTTGGTTCTCATTCAATTTTTATTGTTGGCAGTTACTATAGCGCTTTTCACCGTGCCCATCTTCTATGAGAAATACGAGGACAAGGTGGACTTTTATGCTGAGAAGGCAATGGCCGAGCTCAAGAAACAGTATGCAGTATTTGATGCTAAAGTTTTGAGCAAGATTCCGAGGGGGCCGCTGAAAGATAAGAAGAAAGACTGAAGATGCTTCACATATTTGCATGTACGTCGTCTGTTTTAAGTTCTTTCCGCGAATCATCAGTTGATGGATCACATTGTGGTTGGATTGTCCTATCCTATCCTATGTTGATATTATTACGCTAAAATACATGGTTATAACTTGACTTCATCTTTGTAAAGTATGATATGTTTCTTCTTGATTAACTCCTCGAAGGAGCGCTAGTTATTTTTGTTTCTCATGTTTTTGTGTTTGCTCTGCTCGGTGTCTTGTTTTTTTGTTTTCTTTAAAAGATCAATAATGATATCTTATTTCTTCATCGTGGTGACTTAAACCTCTAATCTATTGATTGGAAGAGAAGTCTGTTACCGATTGAGCTGCATTTCGTTGTCTGATTTCGTGTCTTGTTGTAGTGGGGATATTGGATACACCTAAGTTCCAGTTGCGCTTTCATTGTTTGTGTAAGAATGGAGTGTTGGAGGTTAGATTGAGGAACTAGGTGAAATATAACCAGAGAATATTTGTTGAGTCGTTATTGTATGTCATAGTTTTATTGTTATGTCGCAATGTGATATTTCGTGTCGCTTGAAATCGTAATTACGTGGACTCTTGGTTTGAATCTAAGTTAAAATATCTGTATAATTTATTTATCTACACATGCATAACATTGGTGTGATATTTCACGTACCACAAGTGTCACTTTGAGAATTTTTAAAATATTGAAAGATGTTATTTATAATTTATTGAACCATGTGATATTATTGAGGAAACATTTAAATGTTGGGGACATAAATTTGACTTAGAATTTAACATAGCTGCTACAAATATTATAATTGTTGAGTGGCTGTGTGTTACTGTGGAGACTGCAGATTTTAAGTCGTGTAGATTGATGATAAAATAATTGATAGGAAAATAATCTTTTTCATCGTGTGGAGTTGAAATCAGAGTTGTATGCATAAATTGATATGCAAAATGAAACAAAATGAAACACGCCAAATGAGAGTGGGAGCAGAAAATCCTAACCTCCGAAATTTGGATTAGAAACAAAAATATTTCTTGAATGAAATGTCATCGGAAATTTGGATGAGATTGACAAGATTGAAGGGATTATTAAATAGATCTAATTTTGGATAATAAATAATTACTCAATTGGATAATTAAATATGAGATGAACTATCAATTACGGATTTAATTATGTAAATCAAATATTTAATAAGTGAATTATTTATCAATTATGTTTTTATCACTCGTACTAAATGTTTAATCTATAAAGTGGTTATAATCGAAGACAAAAATTCTATTAATTCTTGATTTTTGGGTTGAAAAAGCTCGGCAATCCAAATGAATCATTCTTCTGATTTTTTCACTCTTCACCTCAAAACTGAAGTGGGGCAGCCATGACATGACCTTACCTTAATTGGATCTAGTTGGTGCCACCTAGGTAGGCGGTGGATGTGTAACATTTGGAGTTGTCGTTCTTCATTGATAGAAATAGGGCTGGTAACCGGTCCGATTCGGTTTATCGATTAATCGAAATCGAATAAGAGGCATTATGGTAATCGGTAACCGATTAATACTTTGATTAACCGATTAGAGGAAGTACTAAGAGCATCTGCAGCGGCTGTGTCGAAGCCGGGATCGACCCGCGTCGAAGGAGGCCGCCGCGCGCTGGAGACGCGGCCAGATGCGAGGCCGAGGCGAAGGGAAGACTCGGGGCGAGCAGCGGTGGTGTGTGGCGCGTCCGAAGGACGCGCCCATTTAAAAAAAAAAAAAATTCGAAAATCTTATTTTTTTTAAAAAAATGACCGTTTGATTATTATTTTTTTTTTAATTTTTTTTATAAAATTCGACCGTTTGATATGGAACGGCTATTTTGTTTTTTTTTTCTTTTTTTCCTCTTCTATAAATATCACTCTTCCATTCTTTCAAAATCACCAACACCTTCAACTACAATTCTCTCCCAAAAAAAATTCTCTCTTCTACATTTCCAAAGATGGATCGTGAATTCGATGAATACATGGAGCAACAAGGCGGATCGAGGGTTCCAATGATGGGGTTTGCTCCATTTTCAGCAGCCTCGAATGTCTTGGCTACAGGAAATGTTCCTACGCCGGCGGCGAACGCCAACGTTCAAGAAGAGCCGGAGGAGGTGAAGCCGAAAGCCAAGGGCACTCGCGCTGCATATTCTAGCGAGGAGACCGAGCTCGTGGCAATATTGTGGGCGGAGGCAACCCACAATCCTATATTGGGGACCTCCCAAAAGTTGCTCCAATATTGGGGAGCAATCGCCGAGAAGTTCAACGCGCTCAATACTTCGGGAGCACCGCCGCGAAAGTCGGAGCATCTCAAGTCCCACTTCGCCCGTGTCCAAAAGGAGACAAAATTCTTCGAGGGCTGCTACAACACGTGCAAGGAGAATTGGGGGAGTGGTATGAGCGACGATCAAATCTTCCAACAAGCCCAGACGATGTTCGAGGCGAATTTCAAGAAGCAATTCTCCTACGTCAAAGCTTGGAAAGTGCTTCGTGACTGCCAAAGATTCACGTCGCAAGCCGGGGATGTCCACTCCGCCAAAAAGTCGAAGGGCTCCGATGGTGGAGCAACCACTACTTCTTTAATGTGATCTCATGCGTAGAATATGGAAGTTGTTCTGTACACAGTTTTAATGTGTTCGTCTTAGTTATTATAAAATTACTAAATTTAATATTTTAAATTTCGTAATATATATTACTTTTTTTTTTGTAAAATTTAGAGTTGAATATTAACTGTAAATCCATAAATTTTGGTTTTTTTCATACATTATAAAATTGGTGCCAATATACATATACTTTGAAATTGTTTGGAATTTTTCATAAATTTCAATTTTCCCCAAAGCAAAGCTTACGTGGAAAAATTAATATTTATGTGGTAAGCTTATCAATTAAAACGATATCGTTTTGATTATTATTATTATTTTTTTTAAAATTGAAAAATAAAAAGAAATCTTGCTTGACGCTTTATCGTTGACACCTTCATGTCGCCGTGGGACTTTCGATTGTGGTCCATTGAATTTTTTTTTATATTTTAATTTAAAAAAAATCAAAACAACGTCGTTTTGATCGATAAGTTTGCTACATCATTTTAATTTTTCCACGTAAGCTTTAATTTAGGTGAAATTGAAATTTATGGGAAATTCCAAAAAGTCTCAAAGTATATTTATTTTGGCACTAATTTCATAGTGTATATATGGAAAAAACTAAAATTTGACTGTAATGTATGAATTTACAGCCAATTAATCCTAAAATTTAATATTTTAATGTAATTTTGAAAAATTCCATAATATTTTATTGTGTAATCACTAAAGTGCCAAGTCTCATTGAAGACAATTAAAACACCAAACACTTTAATAATAATGAAAATAGTGAAATCTACACATTATTTAATAAATATAAGATTGAGTTAAACAAGAAACAAAACAAATACAACATCAGTCGCTCAGTCTCTCTCTTGCTCGTTGCCCATCTCCAAATGAACTTGAACAATACTGAAGACAGTGTTGCATCTAGGAATCCTCGAGAGATACAGTGAATGAGAGGCTTGATCGAGGCTGGAAGAGCCAAAGCAGCCGGAAATAGGGCCAGCTGCAAGCACGTTGTGGGAAGATGAGAGAGATTAACACAATGTGACAGAAATACTGGAATCGCACTTGAAGGATCATGTGATTCGTGGAGAATTTAATGGAGTAAAAGGAGAGGACGAATAAAACGAGGGAGAGAAACGAAAACTTGTTCCAACTGCTCATCACACCAAAAACATGCCAACCCGCCTTCATCAATCAATGACTTAAGAATGTTGATCATCAACATGCAACCATACCTCAGTTCCAACCAACACATAATAGTTTTTGTGATTATTTGATCGAATTTTGTTTATGAGCTGCAAAGTAGATATGGGTTCTTGAAATGGAGGGTTTTCTTTTTGTAGGGGACGAGTATAGACTTGGATTTGATAGGCACAAATGAAGCCATCAATTTTCATATCCTACAGGTGCGTTCCACATCAATTTCTTTCTAGTTTTTGTCGTTTTTTAAAAGATGATCGATAATAGTTTCTAATTTCTTCCTTTCGTGGCTCAAAGCCTCAAACCCCCTATCTATGGATTGTGATTACCCAATCAGCTGCGATCCGTTCATATATGGAGTATATATTTGTGTAATTTTCGTATGTTAATGTTTAAGCCTTTTCTTTGTTGGTTACTTTTTTTGTCTTTTTGTGCAGGTATTAAGTTCCCTTCTGTTTATTTTATTTCGATTTTCTATTCTTTTTTGTGACTGTTTTTTTTTCTTTTTTCCCTTGCTTTTTTACCTTTGTTATAAAATTTCGGATTATGTTTTATTTTCCTTTTGAGTTACCATTTGTTTATTAATTTTTTCCCGATTTTCTTTTGTTTTTTTCTTCTTATTTTTCCTTTCTCTATTCCAGTAATCTTATTTAGTGTATATCATCGTGTATCACTCTTAATTTATTATAAATTTTAATTAATTTTCCTTCAATGTAAGTTATTATGTTTTAATATCATAGAAAGATAATTAACAAGGGCTCACTCAACCAATTAGGATTTATAACTATTTTTTATATTTATTTGAATTAATAATTGATTATTTTGATTAATTAATTCAAAGTTAAGGTATATAATTTTTTTTTAATTTTAATATTTAATAATAAATATTAATTAGAGTTCATTATATAATAATAATTTTTATTTTATTACAAATAATTATATAATAGAGAAATTAAGAGTAGAACACGGTGATACACACTAAATTGTTGGATAGAGAATCTCATCTGCTTTGTTGTCTACTTTGATTTTTGTTCCTTTGTTGTAATTTTTTTTTAAACTTATTTGTACAAATTAAAACATAACTTATTTATTTTATGGTTAATTGTCTGTAAATCCATAACGTTTACACAGAATTTATTTTTGCTCATTTTAAAAACTCCGCCTCTAAATACATAACCTTTCGTTTTTATCCGGTGATCGATTTTTTCTTACGTCGACGCCGGAAATGACACGGTGGCAGCCGGAATTGGTGTGGTGGCAACCGAAATTAACACTTAAGCACAATTTTAACATGTGGAAAAAAAAAATTAAAAAAAGAAGAAGAAAAGAATAACCCTCATCATCATCTTCCCCGTCCCCCACTCCCAAACCTTAATTTCCCTCCCCCCACCCCACCCCCACCGCTGCCGCCGACGTAGAACCCGCCGTCGCCCATCGTCGGAATCTGCAGAGGAGAATCCGAAACCCTAAGCCTCGTCCTGCATCAAATCGCGATCACCGCTGCGAATCCATTTCCCCCCCACCGCGAATACATCAAGCTCGCAAAGACCTCATCCCTAGCCTCGTCCTTCACCTCCCAAGCTCGGAAATCGCCGTCGCCGCTGATCTTCTCCGACAGATACGCGCACCGCCTCATCCCTAGCGTCGTCCTTCACCTCCCAAAACTACTATTATCGAGTGCTCTGCTTCACAGACCACGCACACACAGGCCTTCCCCATGGCCCCCTGCGTGACACATTCCTCCGAGATTCAATAGGCTGTGGAGATTTAGGGATAATTGAAATGGTGGTCTGTAAAATTGAGGATGAATTCTCACGATTTTTCGTAGTTTTGGGAGCGGAGGGATGAGGAGTAGCACAGGTGAATAATATGGGGTGACTCTCCGACGTAGCGGCGCCGGAGTTGCTGCGCTGAGCCGTCCATTGAGCTGTCTGTGTTCTCTTTCCCTCTTTGCTATATCGTCTCTCTCCCTCATTTTCCAGTGAGCGTCGCCGGTTCTCGCCGCCTCCAGCGTGGCGAGGCCGGCGCCTCCTTTCTTTCCCCTCTTTTCCTTCATTTTCTTCCCCTTTTCCTCAAATCAGAAATAGATCTAGGGTTTCTAATTTCCTCTCCACAATTCTTGTTCTCCAACGAATAACGCCGCCGCCGTTGCTGCTTGTCGCGCCGCCACCGTTTCTGTCTCAGGTAAGCTCCCTTCCTCACTCTCTCATGATGTCGCGCCGCTGCGCATGCAGTGCCGACGGTCGCCACCCTGCTCTCTTCTCTCTTCCTCTATCCCGCTCTGTCATTTTCTCCCTCGCTCAATCTCTATCTCTCTGTCTCCTCTCTACTTCACTCCCTTAATCTCCCTCTCTCTCTGCTATCGGCGGCCATCGAGGACCACCGTGGCACGGGCAGCCCGTCTACTGCTCAAATTAATAAATCTCTAAGGAGGTGATTGGTATGATGAAATGGAATGATGGTGGAATGGAATGGAGGTAGGAATGGAATGAAGGGAGGAAAGGAATGACAAACCTTGGTGATTCCTTTGCTTGGTATGCACAAGGAATACAAAAGGAATGGAATTGTAATTCCTTGTTTGATTCCATTCCTATGATTGGTATCTAAAAATAAATTTTAGGAATGGAATGGAATTATTTTGTTTTGCTAAATTAACATTTACATCATAATTTATCAAATTGGCATTATTTTGCATCTCTCTTCCACCTCTATTTTGTGTTATATTTGTAGGGACAATCCAAAATATGCACTGGGGTAAAATCGAAAAGAAAAAAAAAAGAATATTAATCAATTTTTTTTAAAAAAAACTGACTTATTTTTCATGCATATTACTACTACACAGAAACATGGACCCGAAAAAAAATTAATTTTTTCTTGCCACCCACAACCCCACCCCCCACCCTACCCCCTATCTTTTTTTTTTTTTTTTTTAATTTTTCTCGTCACCCCCACCCACCCCCAACCCCCGTCCCCCAAATTTTTGTTTATTTTACTCACCACCCCCACACCTCCCCCCCCCCCTCAATTTATTTTTTTATTTTCTAAAAAAAATCTCGCCACCCCCACCCACCTCCCCCTCCCCCCGTACCTCCCAATTTTTTTAGGGTAAATTTGGTTTAGAACATTAATAAATTTTCAAATTTTGGTTTTTCCCACAAACTTTCATTCTTGTTTCAAAATACATAATAAATCACTTTTTTTGAAATTTTCCATAGTGTGATTTTTCGGCGAATTTTTTAAATGACGTGGCGCCGAACTTGAATGATGTGGCATATTTAAGGGTTAAGTACCACTTTCCCCCTCAACGTTGACACCCCTGTCACCTTTAACACCCTAACGTCAGGGTTGACGTTGTTTACCTACCTCAACGTTTCAAAACTAAAGCAAAATGCCTCCACGTTTTAAAGGCCGCCCCAAGCGCTGCTCTAATGGGATCAATCACCGTTAAAACGCAGGGGGCAATTCGATTGTCATGTCACATAATTTTCATGTAATTACATTGTATTGCCACGTTATTTAAATTTTTTATCGAAATATGTCATCGTGGGAAATTCCAAAAAAAATGATTTATCATGAATTTTGAAACAAGAATGAAAGATTGTGGGAAAAACTAAAATTTAGAAATTTATTATGATTTTATACCAAATTTCCTAAGAATTGGATCTTCTTGAGTTGCAATACCAATGTGGCATGTATCTTTGTCGCATTTCTGCATCATGAAGGATGGATGGGTGGGGTGGGGTGGGGGTGGCGAGTAAAATAAATAAATAAAAAATTGGGGGTGGGGGTGGGAGGAGAAAAATTTTAAAAAAATAAAATAAAATTTTTGGGGGTGGGGTGTGGCGAGAAAAACTAAAAAAAGGTTAATTTTTTTTTTTTGGGTGGGTTGGGAGGGGTGGCGAGAAAAAAAAAATGAAATGTTGGGGGTGGGGGGGTGGCAGGTGGGGTGGGGAGAAAAAAATTGGAGGGGAGGGAGGGGTGGGTGGGGTGTGGTGGTGGCGAGAAAAATAAAAAAATAAAAAAAAAATTGGGGGTGGGGGGTGGGGGGGTGGGGTGGCGAGAAAAATAAAAAAAAAATAAAAAAATATATTTTTTTTGGGGGGGGGGAGAGGGGGCTGGGGATGAGGGTGCAAAATATATAAGAGTAATTTTGTCAAAACCTAAATTTAGGTGGAATTAGAAATGGAATGGAATGGGTAATACCATGTTGGAGGGAAGGAATGATGATTCCTATATGTAAAGGAATGGTGATTCCCTTAAGAATGGTGATTCCTAAAATAAAACTATACCAAACATAGGAATGGAATGGAGGTAGGAATCACCATTCCATTCCCACCTCCATTCCATCATACCAATCACCTCCTAATTATTTCTTACTTTAGGAATCGATGGCCCAGACGTCTCCGGCGAGGCAGCCCGTCTACTGCTCAAGACTCTGTTTTTTTTTTAACCTTTATTTTGTTATTGATCTGCTTTCCTATTTAAATACTGTAAAATTAAGGTTTTGATGGTGAAGCTATGCTTATGTTTAATCTGGTGTAGTTATGTCTATTCTGCTTTGATGGTGAAGCTATGCTTATGTTTAATCTGTGAGAGATCTTCGGAAATGATTGTTTGTGTACTAGAGAGAGAGACCATCTTAATTAAAAATTTTAAAAAAATAATTTTTTTTAACGGTGACTTAACGGTGTTAAAACGCAGGGGGGGATTTGCTTAGGTTTAGCCACATTGATGTAGTAAACAGCGCCTACCCTGACTATAGGATCCTATACGCGATAGGGGCCCCAACGTTGGGGGTATTTGGTACTTAACCCTAGAAAAAATTAATTTTATGCATGATTAACTTATGTTTTAAAACTATATATTGTGATATGAAAACTTTTTTTTTATTGTTTCTTCGTTTCTTTTAATTTGAATAATGTGTTTATTCTATAATTTTACGGAAGAAAATAAAGTTTTCCATCAAATAGATGGAAAATTAAAAATGATACTTTTCAAAATTATAAAATAAAATTAAAGATCTTTACTGAGTAATTGATGTAGATTATTTTATTTTTTAAGAAAAAATAATTTACATTTACTTATATTCTAACTATATTTAATATTTATTTTTTATTTATTTGATACTCCATCATTTAATTTATTTATTTTTGATAAATTAACATGATTAAATAAAGAAATTTAAAGGTCGCGCCACAGGGGCTCAAACCCAAGACCTTCGGTTTTAGACATTAGCCCATAATTGTTTAACCGATACACACGTTACATCGTGTAATTTTGATGCAAAACTATGTTCACCGTGTATCACACGGGCAAATGTACTAGTTATATATAAAAGCACAGTTTATGATCGTTTATTTTCCGGTAAATTTCTTAAAAAACCGTCTACAAAATTAAATGCACGTTTTTTTGAATTTACAAAAAAAATTGCTACAATCTAGAATAATAATTGTTCCACGTTCTTCCATTTTAGTTCACCACTTATTCTCTTATCCACACACCAAATTTATATTTTCACATAAAATTTAATTATGAAAAATTTATGTCAATTAATTACAACAACAATAATTATTGTCCATATGTTTATTCGGTGTGCTTGCCACTCATCCACCGGCCAACACATCCAGAAATGAGATTTTTCTTAATATCTTTTATATACAAATTTTAAGAAAAATAGTGACGATTTATAAATATTTTTAAATATATGTGACTAAAGTATTTGTAAATCCGCATGTTTGATAAAGATATAGATTTGATATAACCTTTTTTACTATTAATAGTAATAGTAAAAAGAAATGTACATAGCAAAAAATAGTAAAAAGAAATGAAGCCTTATTTATATAATCTAATTTTATATAATATATGAAAGAATAATTGCAATTTGTTATATTTTTTCACTTATTTCTTTTCTCCAATAAATTTCTGTTTATTGTCTTCTATTTTTTCCTATTTGATTCTTTTTAAAAATTGTCTAACTTGATGCATAAAAAAGATATATTCAATATTGATTGTTAAATTAAAGTTTATGACATAATCTTTAATTTGGTATAAAAATCATTAAAAAAAAATCAATTAATTCAATATCATCAAATTTGATTTATTAAGAAATATGCAGTATGCATCTTATGTTTAAGGGTTATTAGTCATGTATTCCGGTCTACACCTCAACAATAAATAGAGTTTTTTCATGTCGATGTCAAAAATCAGAAAAAATGCTAAGTTTGTGTATTTGTGGGCTAAAAATTAAAGTCATGTTAAATTTCAGAAAATATATTTACAGGCTAATAACCCTATATTTAAAATCGTAACAGAACTTTAATAGGGTATAAAACTCATCAAAAATGAATTAAAAACGAATAGTTTATTAAAATTAATATTTAACTTTCTTATTTATGTCTTTGTATGAAAATATTTATTTATTTATTATTATGTGGAGTACTTTATAATGATACTGTGTATATTAATTTTCATGATCCAATAGTTTAAATTGTTCAATAATTATAATTATTGTTACACTTTATAGATAGTTGAAAATTACGTTTTTAAATTCAATTTTTTATTAAATAATAGATATTTTATTTTTAAACTATATATTGTACTTATTTATACTTTAATTATGTTTATTATATTTATTTATTATTTAAAATGTCAATTAATTTTAATTTCGTCGTGCATCGCACGAATGAATGTACTAGTTACAAACAAAATACAACATTAATCAAATCATCAACATACTGGCTGCAGCCCGTTACAACACATTTTCAAAGCTCCTTCAACTTATTTAGATTGGTTTCTATGTGAAATACATGATCTCAGTCTACAAGAAGTAAGACAACTGTTCCTTCTTCCTTGAGCCACCTTCACCATACGCTTCATTCCATTGCTTCAACTCCGCCATTACGGACCCTTCAGCTGCAAAGCTAGCTGCCACCTGTTGCATAATACACAACAACTTACTACAAATCTACTAACAACAAACCAGAAAATGCCTCTAACAAAAGAGTTTTTCAAAATCATATTCCACAGTGAGAAAAAAAAAATTATTTCCACCTGATTTTTAGCTTCTCTAAAATCTTCCATATTCAACGGCCTGATCGTGATAACCCTTTCCTTCTTATCATCTGTAGCTGTATTGGCTCCTTCCTCAGACTTCTGCTTCTTTTGCTGGTTTATGCATGTGTAGCAAACAGGTTATAAGAAGACTAGAGCAGAAAATGGTGTTATTATTTAACATGTTTACAGTTCGTACCTGATCTTTTAGCCTCTCCTGCTTAATTAACTCTCTCACTGGTCGGTAAGCAGCAGTTATGCACAAATTCTACACGCAGTATATATACACATTAGCAAGGTGTGACTAGTCTAAATAAACGCTAAAAGCAGTACAAAGAGACCTTTAGGTCACTCCCACTGTATCCTTCCGTCATTGTCGCAAGCTCTAGAAAATCTAGATCTTCATCAACTTTCTCCTTGGACAATAATGTCCTCAAGATCTTCTCTCTGTTCTCCACAGCTGGTAAACCAACCATGATCCTGTATATCGGTGGAAAAAGTCTTTACTAGCAGTTACTCTCGTCTATAAGTCAAATGAAACTTCAATAAGCAGCCAGTTCTAGCCCACATAATTTGTTTTTTACTACGGCAAAGTGTTAAGCAGACTTCTACCTTCTCTCGAAACGTCTGATGATTGCTTCATCAAGATCAAATGGCCTATTGGTTGCAGCAAGAACCAGTATTCTTTCACCAGTTTTTGTTAACAATCCATCCCAATGAGTCATGAACTCATTTTTTATCTTTCGCATGGCTTCATGCTCTCCAGCCCTATTCCTCTGGCCAAGCATGCTGTCAACTTCATCTACAAAAATAATAGTAGGTGAGACCTTGGCCGCGAGGGTGAACAAGGCTCGGACATTCTTTTCATCTTCACCGAACCACTTGGAAGTGATAGTTGACATTGAAACGTTAATGAAGCTTGCTCCAGCTTCATTAGCAATAGCCTTCGCCAGCATGGTTTTCCCGGTACCAGGAGGCCCAAAAAGCAGTATTCCCCGACAAGGCTTTAAAAGACCACCTTCGAAAAGGTCTGGTCTTCTTAGAGGAAGCATCACTAGTTCCTGCAGTGAGTCCTTAATCTCATCCAAGGCACCGATGTCTGCGAATGTCACGCCAATTTCACTGGCAGGTATGACTTCTGGTCGTATGCGCTTTTCGAATTCATTGTCTGGAATGACTTCCTGAAGCAATCAAGAAAGAAAATTGCTGCATGAGGAGACGGAAGGAAAAGAGGAAACAGGAGAAAGAAAAAGTGGAACCAAGTTCAATCAAATCATCTAGATGCACACACCTCTTCAATATGGCAGTACGCAAGCACCAAATTCTATAAAACTACTGCGTAGTACTCTAGTTTGACATAATTTTTCCATGAATTTTGACTGATATATAATGCTTGTTGATGAAATATTGGATTATAAAAGCTAAGATAACAAACAGCTGTAGCAATTTTTCGAAAAGCATGTAAATCAAAACAATGCCAGTGGCAGATTCCAAATTACAGAAGTTGGTTTACTGAGCTTACTGGAGTTTTCGGAACTGGTGGATCTTCACTCTTCTTTTCAGGTACTGCAGATTCAGCCTTCGGTTCAATTTTAGCCTCAGCCTAAGAGTTACAAACAGAAGTTCTTGAGAGAAAATCTACTCATACAGATTCGAAACAGACAGAGCAACCAACAAACCAACCTTAGGCACCTCTGCTTGTGGTTCAACCTTAGGAATCTCAGCTTGTGGTTCAAACTTTGAGACATTCATTCCAGCAGATTTTCCCTTCTGAAATATACTCAACCCATGAGACAGACTGATGCAAGGCCAAGACAGTAAGTCAGCACACGTTCAATGAAATATTCTTCTTCAATACAAAATATATGCATCGTAAAAACTCAACATACAGATCTCGCCATGGCCCATGGCTATATATTTTATAGAATATGGCTTTCATATACATAGGAGGAAGAAAGAACTACTCGCCTCTTCGAAGATATGACAAGTTTCCCATTTCTGTATTCGGGTTCGTTTGTATTCATCAGATGGTATGAGATGGCTGACACCACAATCTCTTCTATATAGCTGCCAAGAACCATGGTGTCTGCCATACAGATTGAGTCCAAATCATCGCAGTCAATATCATTAGCAGCAAGTACCTCTATTATATGATTTCTATTATCCTTGAATTGGATCATCCTCATATCTTCCTCCAGCTGTGATTGCCAGCTTACTAGATGATTCTTATCTTCTGGGGGTTTTATTTCGATGTTGTAAGGAAATACAGAAGAAATTTTCTCATCAATTGCTCGGTAATCATTCTCAGGGTTGATAATTCTTGATCCAAGGATCAATATGGATCCAGACAGCTGCTTCAACATTTTCTGAAACAAGACATATGATCTCTGTGATCTGCAGAGGATTCTCTCGACGTCCCGAAGATAAAGAACAACAGGACACACTTTTGATGTTTTGACAAGAACCTGCATGATTGGCAATTTGTCGCAAAACACATATTAAAGCCGGACTAAACACATGTTGTAGTCAGGTGATTGTGGAAATTATAAGTATTCAGAAATTTATCAGTAGATGCTCATACCCTGTAAAGTGTCTGTATGAAAAGCTTCTCATCAAAACACCAGCTGCTTGTGCGCATGAGGGGAGCTGAAAAGTGGATATCATAGAAAATGTGAGGAAAAAACATGAAGCTATCTTACATAATATAGAAAAGCCTAGAGTTGATTCCCACATGGAACTTTATCCAACTTAAAATGGTTATTTAAATCTTCTCTGAAGATGAATGTGATGACTAAATAAAATGAGCAAATAAACTTCACTACTGGAACCATTGTTTGCAATATAGAGAAACCAAATAACATATAGATCAGCGCCTCTTCTTAAGTTCTATTATTCCCTAATTTTGCAAACAGAGAAACCAAATAACATATAAATCAGTGCCTCTTATTAAGTTCAATTATTCCCTAATTCCTAACTATCGTGAATCGTTCAATATATCTCATTAATTCAATAACTCGCGATGATATACACACCTCATTTCCAATTTTAGTTTTCGTATAACTACTACAGTTCTGAACTGGCTACAATGCAAAAGCAACCCAAGAAAGTGAGACTCTATGGTCTGTGGAGTATTTCTTTGCTGCAGCCAGAATATCATAGCTCTGTGATATTTTATCTACATTCATAGTCTCCGAGTTTTCAAATTCAAACCTGGTTTTGAAGGTGAACTAGTTGAACCAAGGCAATCGATGTTCGCTGCGGCAGATGCATTTCTACGCAACTTTGCAGGATTATGGCTTTCTTGTGTACTGCATCTAATAAGCATGGCATAAACACATTTACCATTGCACAAAAATTGAAACCATTAATGAATATATAAAGAAATCTCTAGCACTAACTTTGATTTCAGATCAACTCCGCTGCTTTGCCTTCGTAGTCCACCTGTCGTAAAGTAGAATTCATGATTCAATCTAATACTATAGGCAAATCAAGGGGGGCTGAGAAAGAATTAACATCTTTATGTGCATAATATAGTTTTCCAAAAGCTATCCGCATATTATAAGGGCTGCATTAAACTTCCATGCAAACTAAGACGGGTGGTTTTGAAACCTTAATCGTGACTGCATACAGTTCGTCGGAACTCCATGTCACAAACTTTGCAGTGAATGCATGGGTATTCAAAAAATCGTCATCCAGATAAAACTTGGGAGACATCATAAGCTAACTTGTGCTTGAATTGAGCACTTAAGCACGGGGATCTACCTAGCTAAAAGTAGGAAACATGCACATCCACCTAATAAAAGATCCTCCCATAAAAGATATCCTCCTAGGTAGAGTGACTTCACCAACCGCATGAAACTATCATACACAAACATATGGACTAGTTGTATCTAAAGCTGGTGTAGTATCACAAGTTGCATAAATACTTTGTATTTTGCAAGTATATAATAGCACTACAAATCAAGAATTAGTTTGCGCTACATCAACAGAGTTCCCTAGATGAGACCTAAAGCTTACAATGAATACAAGATCATCCATCATTGTGATGGCTATTTCACACGCAAGCATATAAATATGAATTGGGAAGTCTCAGACTTCTTAGAAATATTAAATACCCATTACAAGATTCTAGAGCCAAATTTTAAGTCAAATAATCTTTTGTAAAAGTATTCTACACGAAACGTTCACCATTTTAGAAGAGTTGTTTCTGAACAAAAAAGAACTTCCTTGATCGAATATTTAGTTTATATGCCATTCAAAGCTTAAAAATGGATGTTACATTCAGCTTCATCAGGAACAATAGTATCAATCAACCTGTCTTACCAGTATTGACCTCCTTTTGTTGAAGTAACGATAGTGATCCAATGAAATCAGACATTCGACTTAGAGTTGTTTCAGATACAGACCTCTTAAAAGACTGCACCAAAGATGTAAGCAACATTCACAAGTTATGTCACTTTATGCATAGAACACCAGAATGGTGTCTATGAGCTAGGAAGAAACTATATTTGTGTATGTGTGTGTGTTGCTGAACTTACAGATCCTGCATTAAGACCTCCATACTTGCTAAGCATCTGCTAAAATGAAACCGCTCATATATTAGGAAAAAAACATCCTCAACAATCAGAACTGGAAGCTCAAGTTTCAATGCTCTTCCACTTACCTTCAGAGAAAAATCAGTGACATCTAATAACAGCAGCTTCGCTTCAAAATAGTGTGCTAATGCCCTAGCTAGCATTTGCTGATACAGCTCTTAGAAAGAAGTAAGTGAAACAATTAATACTCTCGTAAGATGCTTGGAAATGCACAAATGAAAAGAAACCAAAATAATAATTATATATAACAACTTACCAGCAGGTCCAGAGAGCAAAATCGTACGGCTTGCTGGAGCAAGGTTTCGTATGTGCTTACTGAAATCGCCTTCTTTCAAGTGAACAAAAGCTGCGCTGGTTAACAAGACCCTTGTTTGCTCACTGGCAATTTCATAAGGGAAGACATTAGTGCAGCCCCATTCTAAGGTTCACTTTCAGTAAGAGTAGTTGCAGCAAAATGCATTTTGGCTACATCAGCAATTAATTTTTTAGACTTGGAATTGTTACAACTTCTATAGCACTACTCTGCAAAGATGATTTAGATGGTGTAGAGCTGCGCTTATAACCTCTTTAAGACCACTTCTTCAAGTGTCTGGGCACCATTTAAAAGAAATATTTGCTCCTGAGGTGTTAGCAGCTCATACTCTTTAATAATCAATTTTTTTTTCTCAACAAAAACATCTTGCTTAGGAAAATTAACAATATTTGTGTCATTGTAACTATAGTATTGATATTATTAACATTCTACGAACTCCATCCAAGTACTTGGAGCTTATTTTCAACATAAGATAATTTTACAACCTGAGAAATAAGTAGGAGTTTATAACCTCCTTAAAATTCGCTTATAAGCTTCTTAAAATAAGCTTACCTACTAGATAAGTACACACACTTCAACTATTCAAGGCTGGTGTCTATCACCAACAGTTATCAAACAAAAGTGTTGTATGCGAGTTCATATCTTGTGGTTAAGAACATATGTCACTAAGGTTCAGAGAAAAATAAATTTATGTCATACACCATAGTCAAAACACAACCATTCTGAGACTCTACAACATTCACCAACCAGAATTTCTTAACATAAAGAGTGTACACACACATATAAATAATATACTACTGTATAAAACAGAGCAAATATTCAAACGAAACAAAATTGGAAATTATTTACCTTAGATAGTAGGGAAATTTTTCGAAGGTGACACTGCTATCCCTTCCATTAGAAAGGAGACTCAACATCTCCAACTCCATTGTATACGGAGTGACGCCGACCACGGCATCGCCGCCTGCCCATTTGCTCACAGCCTGCGATCCCGACGCCAATCCGAACCCCACTCCGACTCCTATCCCCACTCCCAACGCCGACATCAACATATGCTTCGACTCCATTTCTACTCTACTCTCACGTACACTCACCGAATAACAGAGGGAAAACTAGATAAATCAAATTAAAGCAAACACACGAAAAAAGAAAAGACACTACCAAAAAATTACAACAAACACGTGAATTAATCCGATCAAATTAACTTCAAACCTAAATTATATTCTAAGTTTACAAGTGCGTTAATATTTCCTAAAGTAATTAAATTAGTCGGATTTCTTCGGAGTAAACCGTCGTAGCGAAGGGTTTGAGACGCGTCACGGCCGTTCCGGTGACTGTCTGAGACGGTGGCGGGAGATTTTTGGCGGCGGCGCGATGGTGAGATGAAAACGGAAGTGGTGGTGGTGTCAGTTATTTTTCTGTTTTACTAGAAATAGAGGCGGTTCTTCCCGCTTTATCAGGCATCGGTTTCTCAAAACTAAAAGGTGGCGGAACACGTTGGGCTAACGTAGCTGCATGATCTGGCAGTTCAGACGGCTGTGATTTTGTCTTGCTGTATGATTGTGGTAGGGTGCTGGCGCACCGGATTCGTGCTCGAGAGTGCAAGATTAGGATGTACCGCGTAGCAAAAAAACAATAATAATTGTGTGCTGTGCTGGCGTGCTACGCCGAGTTGAATACCCAATCAGGTTACAGTAAAAAAAGGTCGTCGCATCTTGCCCCTTATCCTTTAGCAATACCAAATTTTTATAGAGTAAAATTTTGGAATAGTCAAAATGGATCATAAAACACAAATTATGGTCATTCATTGAAAAAATATAAATTTTGGCCATTTTTATAGCTTTGAGACGTTTTTGCCCTTAATTGGGTGGATTGGGTAGGGTCCGGAGCGCGGGTCGCGTGCCGAGTAGGATCAGGCACGCGGGTCGGGTTAGGCACTTATGGCACTATTAGTGCCATAAGTGCCAACGAAATTTTTTTTTTACTCACCCTGCCCTGTCTACCCCCTAGACCCCCGACCCCACCCACCCCCAAGCCAAAAACAAAAAAAAAATTACTCCCCCTAGATAAAAATAAATTAAATTTTACTTTTGTTATTTTATTTTATGGCACTAAGTGCCATAAGTGCCAACGAAAATCCAAAATAAAGTAAAATGGTCTTTTTAGCACTTATGGCACTATTAGTGCCATAAGTGCCAAACATGCAGAATAAATATAGAAACAACAACATCATCTAAACCCTTAATGGAACATTTAAACCCTAAATGGATAATCTAAACCCTAAATGGAATATCTAAACCCTAGGGGAAGTGTTTAAAAAGTTCATTTTGGCTTGGGGTGGGTGGGGTCGGGGGGTCTGGGGAGGTAGACATGGCAGGGGGAGTAAAAAAAAAATTTCGTTGGCACTTATGGCACTAATAGTGCCATAAGTGCCTAACCCGACCCGCGTGCCTGATCCTACCCGGCACGCGACCCGCGCTCCTGACCCTACCCAGTTCGCCCAATTAGGGGTATATTAGGCATATTGCCTAATTAATGGCAATAATTTGTGTTTTTCAATTAGTGGCCAAATATTGTGTTTGCATGTTCAATGTGGCCATTTGACACCATTGTTTCAATTTTTATATGTTGCCCATAATTTTACATTTTTATATACTTACTTTTTTTTTTGGAGTAATATACTTTTACTTTTGTTCAGGAGATTCGCAACAACTATCTTGGCGTGTGCATCAGTTAAATCTACGTTTCTATACAAATGGCTATGCAACGGGCCTTTCGTTCGATGGATGAGATACATAGAATTGATAAGGTTGATAGGATTAAAAGAATAATTAAATAATCTTTTCAATTTTAGGATGATAAATAATCACTTAATTGGTTAATTAGATGCGGACCGAATTATCAATCATAAGCTCGATCATGCAAACAAAACACTTGATTAAAATGAATTATTTTATCAATCATGCCTTATCACTCAAACCAAATACCTATAGGTCTATGGACTATTAATGATATAAAACGGATAAATTACATTTGAAATACCTACACATTAGATTATCCGAGAGAACTATAGTTACATTTATGTTTTCTGCTAGTTAAATTATTTGTGGGATTGTGTTATCACGTAGCATGAATAAAACATGGCCTAATTGTGTTTAATTACATGAACTTTCACTCAATTATGATTTTACATATGAATATAAATTCTGACTTCAAATACACGAATTTTCAAATATTTTAATTTTTAAACAATTATCAATTTTCGACGAATTAATATCATCATGACAAGCTAAAGCAACAAATTAATGTTATTATAACTAGTGAAATGACGCAAAATTTAGTTATATCGTCAAGTACATGAATCATTTAAATTGTGAATATTTTAAGCATCACCTAGGTATTTATTGCCTCAATTACCCCTATCAAAGATTTATCCACAAGCGTAGAATATGGCTATACTTATTGTAGTGGACAAATTTCGTATAATCCATTTAAATATATATTCGCGGCCCCAAATATCCGGCCCAATCCGAGAACTGAATTAATCTCAATTAATTCAGCCCATATATTAAATCATCAGAGCCCATCGACTCAAACCTTAGAAAGGGCAATGACTTGGAGAGGAAGACAGGAAGAGAGGATGAACGTCAATCCCACGGATATCGGAATGACTAGGGTTTAAGAAGACGTGCCAGCAAAACCCTAGCCGTCAGGCTACCACAGTATAAATAAACATCAACTAGGTCAACAGACTCATCCATTCATTCGTACTCTCAGCTACTCCACCTACTCATGTTCCCAACTCTCTTCATTTGTTCGATCTCTACGCCTCCACGCTCTCATGTTCTGGATTGGGGCTTGCTCTGACCAGTCAGACAGACCAGTCCGACCGGCGAGATTCACTATCTCACCTTTACTCTACTGTTCAATTATCTTTATGCGTTGTATTCGTTTTTCCTATCAATTAATTCGAATTGTTTGACTGAGTTGAGTGTCGGAGGCCCTTCCATCGACACTCCCACCGATGCTCCGAGAAGGGCTCTAACGTATTTGTGATTTCAGGTTGCTAGTGCCCGCCGACCCGAACGTACCCGACGTCCTATTTCTTGATTGTTGGATCCATTCCCAACACTTATGTTTTAGTAAAAGATTGAAACTGAAATTTGAAAAGGCTATAACAAAATTCAACTAACAAAAATGCCAATTATGCCATTTTTTTAATATAAAAATGTCTTGTCTATATATTTCTCGGTAAAATGAACTTTGATGTAGCATTAATTTTTGGGGTAATTGCCTCTAAATACATTATATTTCCCCATTTTCTAGAATTGCACATCACCTTTAAAATCCGCCTCATAATACATAACCTTTCTTTTTCTTCTGGAATTGCACATGATCAGTCAACCACCAACCGAAAAAATGACGTGGATGCCGGAAACGCCACATATACATGCTGGAAAAAAAAATTAATTGATGTGGCAGCCATGTAGGAAATTATATTTTTTTTTTTTGCTATTAAATTCGAATTTCCAGAATATAGAATTAAGGCATTAATTTCTCAGATCCCCAATTTTCGCCTAAATCCCCTAGTTTTACAATTTCCCCATTCACAACAAATTGTTGAACAGACAGATCTTTATCGGCTTGCGCCGAACCCGATGGTTGACCTCCTGACATCGCTGATCGCAACCTTCCATCACTAGATCCCACGAAAACAACAATTTCCCATCAGCCCTGCAGTTCTACCATAATCAACAACACGACAACGATAAATGCATTTAAACCAGCCAAAAAATGATTATATCAACTAAGTTTTCAGCACAGTAGGCCCTAGATAAAGAAAGCAACCCATGCCAAATGCACAAATGAATAATTCAAATTGTCGGCTTGTTCGCTTTAATTGAGTTCGTGAAATCTATCCAAAGCAGCAGCTGATGTTAGGGGAAAGATCGCAATTTAGGTTAAATCAACGGCGACACGTTCGTCTCCCTACCTGGTTCGTCCCGTGAGCCAGAGCCTTGGTCGCCGGTTCGCTGCGTGCGCCGGAGCCTTCGCCACCGGTTCGTGTTGGTGTAATCGCTAAAGCAAGTGTAATCGCCGGAGCTGGAGCCTCTCTTGGTGTTGGTGTAATCACTGGAGCTAGGGCAATGTGGAGCAGATCGTTGGACGCTAGGGCAATTGTGGAGCAGATCGAAATTCAAGTCTGAACGCTAGGGCAATTGTAAAATGGGGGAAATTGTAAAATTAGGGAATTTAGGGGAAAATTGGAGATTTGGGAAATTAATACATTAATTCTATATTCTGGAAATTCGAATTTAATAGCAAAAAATATTATAATTTCCTATATGGCTGCCACATCAATTAAATTTTTTTCCGGCGTGTATATGTGGCATTTCCGGCATCCACGTCATTTTTTTCGGTTGGTGGTTGGTTGACCATGTGCAATTCCAGAAGAAAAAGAAAAGTTATGTATTACTCTCTCCGTCCCAATAATCATGTCCCATTTCTTTTGGGCACAGAGACTAAGGAGTGTTGAATTAGTGTTGTAAAGTGTAAGGGCCCACATGTTTAAGAAAAAGTAAATATGGCCTAATTATTCTTGTAAAATTAGCAAAACTGAATTCTGTAAATTAAACAACAAAAAATCTTCAAATTTCAACAAGAAATTAACGGCAAGAGCAGAAAATACAACAAAATTCTGCAAATTTCAACAAAATCTTCATCCTCCTCAACAAATTTCAACAATTCATTCTGCAAATTTTTCATCATCTTCTGTAATCAAGAACAGAAAATGCAACAACCAAAAAATGCAACAAAATTATGCAGATTCAACAAGAAATTTCAACAAAATCTTCATTAAACAAGAATAGAAAATGCCCTATGGCTGTACAGTCGCCGGAATCGAAGGGGTGCACTGTTGTTGGCGTCGGAATCGAAGGGCTTTGTGTGGAATCGAAGGGTTGTACTGTTGTGTGCGTCGTCGGAATCGAAGGGCTCTGTGTGGCGAAGGGCGGTGGTGGTGAGTTGCCACCGTCTGAGGGGAGAGAAAAACACAGGGAGGCTTGGGCGGCGCCTCTGTGTGGCGAAGGCGGGAGGACGAAGGCGAAGAGGTGAGAGGGCGGCGGAGGCGAGCACTAATTTCTGAAGGAAAAAAAAATCGAGGAGAGGCGAAGAGGTGGGAGGGCGAAGGCGAGAGGAAAGGCGGAGGCGAGTGTTAGGGTAGATCTGTGCTCGACGGATTTATAGAGGGGGAAGGAGGGAGGCGGCGACGGCGGCGGAACAGAGGAGGAGAGGGAGGCAGAGGCGGCGAGCCCTAATTCATGGGGGAGCGGATTTACAGAGGGGAAAGGGGGGAGGCGGAGGCGGCGGCGGCGGAACAAAAGGGGAAGTGGGAGGCGGCGCCGGTGGAACAGAGGGGAAGTGAGCGGCGGCGCCGGTGGATTTGCAGAGGGGAAATGGTGGAGCGAAGAGGGAGAATGAGGGAGATGGTAGAGAGAGAGAGAGGCGAGTGATGTAATTTGGAGGGGTAAGTTTAATTAGAATCATGTTTAAGTGATAGTTAATTAGCCTTAAAATTTACCCAAAAAGGAAATGAGACAAGATTATTGGGACAACCCAAAAAGGAAAGTGGGACAAGATTATTGGGACGGAGGGAGTATAAGACAAATTTTAAAAGTGATATGCAATTCCAAAAAATGAGAAAAGATAATGTATTTAGGGGCCAATTTTATGGACATTGCAATGGGGGATCTTACAGGTCATTGATGCTCATTAAGTAGATCCAACTACATTGAATCTATAAAATGCATACGTCTGACAGAAATGACTAATTATGGTATGTGTTGTTTCAAGTTTGTACAGAATTGATGCCAGACTTTGGGCTGATTTTGTTGGACCGGTCCACATGAAATTGTTATTTTGTTACCTACCATTTAGTCATATTTTATTTTAGTTTATATTTCCTTTAACAAAATGGGTGATGTGCCTTATATCACATAATTGTGCACAAAAATTTGTGCGATGAGTTAAAAATCGTCAAAGGGATCATAATATATATATATATGATCCGGACCCATAAATATAATTTAAGAAAAACACCAAAATATCGAAAAATCAATATACCGCACTTATGGTATCGAAAATATCAAATTTTTGATATAATGTAAATTTCGATATGACATGGTATCATACCAAAAAATTTCGATACGATAATAATATCAATTTTCCTTATACCGATGTATACCGTTATATACCGAACCGGTATACCGTATCGATTGAAATAAAGTATATATACATATATATATATATATATATATATATATATAGGGTCAAGTTAAACAAAGAATGACCCTATGTATAGAGAAAATAGATTAAATCTCATCCCTTAAAACCATTGAATCGTGTGGCTTAAACTGAATCTGCTTCCAAATTTTAATTAGCATAAAAATTGTTCGAAATTAGATTTTAATTAGAATTAGAGTATTTTGGTAACTTTGCAAATTAGTAAAAATTGCAAATCCCGAAATCTACTCCCATTTACCTCCTTTCCTCCCCCCATTTACTGCCCACCTACCCACAATCTCTAGGGTTCGATTCAGGTTCTGAGGAGGTGAAGAGACGAGTCGCCGGACGGCGGACCCATGAGAGGGGCGCGCGACAGAGAAACAAGCGGCGACAGCTCAGCATTCCTGGGTGACGACGTCACTGAATTGCAGAGAGAGGGACGTCGATGATTTGCGGGTCTGCAACTCATCGCACTACTAGAAAAATGCTCATAGATAACGGATTTTTTCCGTTATCTATGAGCAAAAAACCCGTTGTGTATAGTGGTGTTATCTATGATACGTATCATAGACAACGGTTTAAAACCGTTACGTATAGTAGCATAGATAACGGTACAATGTGTCATACATAACAGTACGCATCCGTTATCTATAAAGGTTATACATAACGGTTTTTCACCGTTATGTATTAAGATTTTTCCGTTATGTATTAGAATTTTTTTTATTTTTTTTAATCATAGTTAACAGTTTTTTGCACTTTTTATAATGGTTTTAACCGTTATCTTTGATAGAATACATAACGGTTTTTTGCACTTTTTATAACGATTTTTTGCACTTTTTATAACGATTTTTGCAGTTTTTATAACGATTTTAACCGTTATCTTTGATTAGAATACATAACTATTTTTTGCACCTATTATAACAGTTTTTTTGCACTTTTTATAATTGTAGTATATTTTTAAATTTTGTAATTTTTATAAAACGACAAAATGATAAAATCAACAATAACAATATTATATATCATCCAAAATATTCATACATTATTATACAAATGAACCAAATATTAAATATACATCATCATTGCATATTCCGATTCAAAATTGAAAATACCAACTACCTTATAGCTAAAACAAAAATCTATCATACAATGTTTCTAGCACCAAGTCCTCAAGAACTAGTTAATCAACCTGCTATGATTCTCTGGTTGTCTTTTGACCTCAAGTATGTTGAGGCAGAGTGTCGAAGGTTCCAATCTGTAGATGCAAAGCGCATTCAATTATTCTCATCCAAATTTAGCAGCTTGAGTTGGATATATTTAGCAACATACAAAATTTTAGAAGTCATCGAGAGTTCACAGAAGATGGTAGAAGAATCACCTTAAGGGCAATGCCACCACTTGAGGCTCCGGAAGCTATATGTCCCTCGGAATCGACACAAATTACTCCAACCGTGTCTAATATAGCGTCCTCTTCTAGTGTACTCAATGAATAAGATTGATTCCTACTTTTCTTTACCTTCGGAAGATCATGTGATTGAGCCTCTACACATGAAACATGAATAACATAAATCAGTACTAAAAGCGAACAATTTCAAATTTCCATCAAATTTGACTTCCCAAACACAAAGATGTTTCTGATACTTATCAATGAGATAATATTCTTGACTCAATCATCTTCTCTAAGGCATCATGTTGCAGAGTTGCATAAAAAGCTGTCATAATAAAGGAGAACTCTTGCAAATTAAAAAATAAAAGTAAATAAGTCCTTGAAGTGTATAGAAGTAAAAATAGAAAAACATTTGATACAGCAAGGTCTCAAGAACTATGAAAGCTACCTCTAGCTTTGGCATCATCAAGTATTTCCTTGTATCTTTTCCATTGAATTCGAGCCCTTTCAGTCACCAACCACTGCACCATGAAATGCATAAGCTACGACAAGTCAAAAGTGCAAATACGGCTCTTTTGTCTTGATAATAAAACTATAGATTTCACAAGCAAAGGTGGGATTTTGGCAAAATGATTAGATGACAGTGTATGTAGTCGGATAAAAGCTACCTCATCCGCCTCCTCTATAGTGCCTTTGCAGCGCACAGATTTAACAATTTGCAAACTACCTGGCGTTGCTCCAACAGCACCGAAAGCCCCAGAGTCACCATCCATTAGACTGGCATCACATTCTACACGATCATCCTCAGTCAAATTCGATCCTCTCCCAGCATTCGTGCAAGGATCATCCTATACACGAAAACATAGTTCCCCGTAAATCCAAAATCAAAAGGCTCACATTCAGAGAGGAATTTAACATCATTTACTAATCTTGAAGGCCCCTAATGCTTCCATCTCCTGCTGCTACTAGTATATGGTTACATGCTATTATACCCACAACATTTCAATTTGTCCAAAACTAGTTTTAAATGTCTCAATTCCCCCTTAACCTATCCCCCAAAAGCGATACAGAAACTATTACAGCATTAACACCAACAAAATACCTCCAGAACTTGAATTGCAGCTGCAACAACATCAATACATCCACCAGAACCCTAAATTAAACAAGAAATAGTTCAGTAGTGAAATGGAAATACATTGGAATCAACCTCATATTGAGAATGTTTTGACTTCATCTTCAACCATTAATTAAACTCAAACTTCTAATCTTCCAAGTATCACTCACAAAATCCAATCTTTACCATTCCCACTTGAGGAAATCACCATTTTATTTTTGCAATCATCGCGTTTCTTTTCATTGAAAAAAGTTGTTTAGCATGTAAACTCATGTAATGTCTCAGCTTAATTAAATTTTAGTTTGCATCATTGACACTTTAACATTTCAGTTTGCATCAAACACATCCAAACCTAGGTTTTATCCTAGGGGTTGCATGTTGATACAAACAAGCAGTCGAAAACCAACTAATAACCCACAATCATAACCCCAAGTAAGCATCACAATGCCTCAGCATCCAAATAAGAAACAATCAGATTGCATCATTGACAAATTAACCAGCAATCAGTTTGCATCAAACACATCCAAACCTAGGTTTCATCCTAGGGGTTGCATGTCAATACAAACAAGCAGTCGAAAACCAACTAATAACCCACAATCATAACCCCAAGTAAGCATCACAATGCCTCAGCATCCAAATAAGAAACAATCAGATTGCATTATTGACAAATTAACCAGCAATCAGTTTGCATCAAACACATCCAAACCTAGGTTCATCCTAGGGGTTGCATGTTTATACAAACAAGCAATCGAAAACCAGCAAATAACTCACAATCATAACAGCACATAGTTAGGGTTCATCCAAACCAACAATCACAACCTCAGATTCCAAATAACCAAAAATCAAAGAGTGATACAACCAAGAATAATCTGAGCTGGATCGAGAAAAACTAGGGCTCGATCTGTGAGCAGAGGAAGGGCTTTAGCGGTGTTGCGATCTCCGAGCAAGGGATATCCGGCGGCGTCAAGCCAGACCGGCGACCGGCGATTTCAGACAGAGAAGCTAGGGCTCGACTTCTTCCCTTCAATTGCGCGCTTCCAAAGAGGGATTAGAGAGGGAAACCGAGACAAAGAGAAAAAGAGGGAAAGAACGGTCAAAATTAGTCGCCAGATTTTACAGAAGCAGCGCCGGAGTTTCAGAGAAGGATACATCAGCGGCGGCACCTCGGACCGATGCTGTTCGCGGAAGAGAAAGGGATAGGGGGCCTCAGCGGCGAGGACGGCGGCGCGAACAGCTACACGGCGGCGAGGACGGTGGAGAATGGCGGCGATGATGGGGGCTGGCGGCGACAGTGAAGCCCGGTTTGAAGGGAGTAAGGCGGTGGAAGAGAGAAAAGGAAGAGGAGAGAACGGTGGGAGAGAGGGGGGGGGGGGTTGGCTAGGGTGTATTAGGAAATTAGGATTTTAATTTTTTATAATATTATTAAAATTAAAAATAAATATTCATAAAAGTAATACATAACAGTATCAAGGCGCTCATATATAACGGTTAAAACAACCGTTATAAAAAAATGCTCATAGATAACGGTCGGCTTAACGGTTTTGTAATACCGTTATGTATGCAACTAATAGATAACGCAAAAACATAACGCATTTGTTCAAACCGTTATCTATGCATTTAGACAACACTACATAGATAACGGATTTTCGCAAAACCGTTATCTATTCCTAAAAGTGCGCTCATACATAACGGTTTTTTAAAAAAACCGTTATCTATTCACTGTATATATGTATGTAAACTTTTGTAGTAGTGTCGAACCCCTCCCCCCAAATCGATGAAGCAGTCGCGACCTTGGCTTCATTGGAGAGATGAGACGAGATCACTGGAACATCTAAGCCACGACGACGCTGGAGAGCTTAGCAGCGGCGACCCCACCGAAAATTCATGGCCAAAGCACTAGAGTGAGGAAGAGAAGAGAACTAGGGCTCCACTTTGAACCAACCTAAGGTTACTAGAACAAAAAGGGAACAGATCCGAAGGGGAGACAACCCCACCGAAAATTTCAGAGGTAGCGGACGACGACCACTTCCCGATTACTTTTGCATTTGTTCTTTTCCCCTCTATTTCTATTTTTCTTTTTCAATTGTTATCGGGCAGTCGAGGAATCAATTAAATGTGATGGCAAATGTGATCGGAGGAGGAGTGAATTGGGGTTTTCCAGTGCAGTTGGATTTCTTCGGATGACCGTTTTGATTTGGGTCTGACATTACTTCATTCTTGGTCGCCTGTGAAGCTTTCTCGGACTGTCACCTTTTGTAAATTTGCAACTGTACAGTTTGTTTCTCTTTTCAATGAATTCTGGGCGTAATGAGTCGTGGTGGACAATTTGCACAAGAAATTTCAGATTGAATGAACAATTTTGGAGATATTTACTCTAGTAAATCTGAATATATTTGTTCATTTAGATATTGTGTTCTGTTCATTTATAAATTGTATTATGTTCATTTATGTTCTCGACGAATCGCTTTTATTTTCGTTTCTGTTATGAAATCTGCTTTTTTTCCATTTTTTTAACATAAAATATTTTAAACATGCTTTAAAAATTTACGAACATCTAAATAAACTATTTGAATTTCTCTTACTAACATAAAATATTTAACACAAAACATTTCGAACAAGCTTAATAAAATTACGAACATCTAAACAAAAATATTCAAATTTTTTTTACTGATATAAAATATTTAACATTTGAACTTTTTGAACAGGCCGAAAACAATTACGAACACATTAATATATATTCGAATGGGGGAGGGGGCTGAATAAATTGGAGAGAGAAAGAAATGTGAAAGTTTCATATAATTTGCAGAGATTAGCGTGAATGATATATTGAAAATATCAGATATGGACGAAATTAAAATAAAAATAAAAAGATATGGCAGTATAAGATATTACCAAAAATTAAAGAGATAATTTAGGATATGCTAATCTTAATTCATGGTATTAATATAATTGTCCAATTACAAATATATCATTTTCGATATAATTATGGAATAAAATCAGCATAAAATTTGAACCCTTGGATTGACAGATTTGGATGCTCCAGATTAATTCTCTATTCTCTACATATTTATCATTCTCTGTTTAACCTTTCTCTATATATATATATATATATATATATATATATATATATATATATATATATATAATTAACCGTAGATCTTGATGATTTAAGGGCTGAAAATGGTTCCTATTTTATAGTCTAACTTTGATTTTTATTTTAGCCTTCCCCTATATATATATATATATATATAAAAAATCATAATTATTAAAGAATTAATGACAACTTATAAAATATATATTCATTAATAATTTTGATAATTTAGATATGAAACGACATACCAATAATTTGAGTATACCATAAAATATGGTATACCGAATTTTGGTACGATATACCGCACTATTGGTACGATATCAACATAAAAAAGATCATACCAAATTTTACGGTATACCGATCTTCAATATATCGAAGAGCTTGGTACGACAACGGTATGAAAAATCTCATACCACAATTTACAGTATGGTATATGGTATGACGAAATTTTTTTGGCATACCGTATCAATCCACCCCTAGGCTATGAATATTGACTAAAAGGAATTGCACACAACGTTATAAATTGGGCGTAAAATGTTAATATGTTGTGAGAAATGATGTACAGTGGACCATTAAATTTAAAGATTAATTGACTATAAATTCAAAAAAAATTGTCATTTTTTTATTTTTTTTCCACGATATTTAAAATTGGTAATTTATCTTCTAATTGAAAATTTATTCTAAATGTTTTTACGAAATATAATTATCCCTAAATTAAAGTTGAGTTGAACATTGGAATTGTCAATGTGGTGCGACCGTCTGACGAGTGAAACGATCCTAGCCTTATATAATCACGTCACACTGACAATTTCGCTGTCCATCTCAGCTTTAAGTTTTGAGATAATTGTACCACGTGGAAACATTTAAAATAAAATTTGAATTAGTGCTTGTTTACTACGTGGTATGGGATAAGACGTGATATCTTTGACTGTGATATCTATTATCAATATGATGTTTGGTAAGATATACTCCCTCCGTCCCAGCCCAATAGGCTCGTTTTCCTTTTCGGGACGTCCCAGCCCAATAGGCTCAGACTTAAAATAGAAATAATTAGGGGTCATTTAGTATTATAATAAGGGAGCTATTTAGAGCTAATTAAATTGGGCTCCTAATTGGGCTTGTAATTAATCCTAAGACTATCGCCTCTTTCATTCCCAATTTTCCCTTCTCTCTCTCAAGCGGCGCAACCCTAATTCCTCTCTTCTCTCTCTAACGACGCAACCCTGCCGATTCTTCAACCTCCGCCGCTTACCTTCGCCGATCAACCGCAACCCACACCCGTGTTTCCCCGCCGTGATGAATACTCATAAACCCACGCCGATTCTCATGGAGTCCGACCGATCCTTGGTCAATTTTGTCGACCAAGAGTCTCTGAGCGGCGGATACGCCTCCGAATCCCAATTTTCCGATGGGGCTTGCTCTACTCTAGATCTCAGTGACTACGTTCCATGTCTACCTCGGGAGAGTCGAAGGAAGGTGGTTGGAGAGGCTCGAAGGAAGGTGGTTCGAAAGGGCGCTAGGGTTCCTTTCACCGATCTGTCTGAAACTTTTGTCCCAGAGACCGAACCACCGGAGGTGGTGGTGGCTGAAGAAGATGAAGAGGCGGTGCTTGTTGCGGAGGATGAGGCAAAGTCTCCACCCTACCGATTCCAGCGCATCGTTGACATGTTCATGGATACATATTTTCCGTCCATGAAACGGGTGAGGACTTTCTAATTGTGCCTCGCATCTGTGATGCCCTAATTTGTGTTTCATTGCATCTGTGATGCCGTATATGCGATTTATAATTGTTTGGTTGCATCTGTGATGCTTTGGTGTTGGAGATTGTTTAATTGGCAAGAGCATATGTGGATTTGTGGTTAATTTGGCTAAGATGATGAGTTCCACAAACTGTTCAAGTTATGCGCCCTTATTCTGTTCTCAGTTTAAATTTTGTTAATTCAGCGGCATATTTTAATTCATATATTCTGCCTCTCTCTTTTTTAATGAGGCAGACAATCATTTAATTTAATGCATTTAATTTTAATATAGAATAATTAAAAGAGCAAAGAAATCAATTGGGATTAAGAAAAAAAATAAGGGAACACTTAATTGCTTAATTTTTGGTGGACCACACCATTTATCTACCAAAAAGTAAGTTTCTTAATCTCCGTGCCGAAACCAATTGAGCCTATTGGGCTGGGACGGAGGGAGTATATAAAAGATTTTACGCTATCAATTCCAAAGATATGGATAATAGATAACGGGTGGGTCATTAATTTAATTATAAAAAGCTTTGAGTTTTGAAGCAAACAACATATTAGAGTGTTATAGGTATCTATCACACACTTATCATGTATAGCAAACACAAAAAAATGACAAAAGTTTGTAAATTTACAAGTAATTAATCATAAATTGAACTCTATTTTGAACGAGATCAACAATATCACACTAGATGTAGTGGGTATTGTTCATCATGATAAGTATTTTTTTTCTTTTTTTTTTATTTCCTTTTCATTTTATACATATGATCAATTATTATTTATTTACAATTGTTTTAAATTTTTAAATGTTTTGATGGTATTAATTTTTTTAAAACTCATTATTTATGTTTTTAGTTTCAATTATTAATATATTTTAAATAATATTAAATTATAGTTATGTATCTTTCATATTAACATAAAAATAAAAATATTACAATATCATAAAAGACAATACATAATATTTGAAATTGCAGCAACATAAAATTAAAATTGTTGGTCTCAAGTGATAAGGGGGTGATAATCTTCGTCTAGTAGATGTTTGAGGGTTTGATGGTTTGTCTTGATCACAAGCTTGTTTTCCTGAAGATGACGCCTCCACTTTTGAACTGTCATAATGAATTAATGATAGCTAGGAATTCCTTTTCATAGATGGATGGATAGGAATTGAGACTTAGAGGGTGTTTGGCTAAGCTTATTTTAAAGAGTTTATAAGCTTTTGGAGCTTATAAGATATTTCAAATGCTTATAAGATACTATTTTTAAGAGCTTATAAGTTGTCAAAGTGTTTGGATAATTGAGCTTATAAGCTAGAGAGAGAATTTTTTTGCTAGAGAGAGAAAATCGAAGAAAAATGAACTTAAATGATATATGATGAAAATAATAAATTATAGTTGAAAAATATTTGTAAAAAGATTGTTGCATATGAGATTATAAAAAAATAAATTGGGGCTTATAAGCTCTTGGAACTTATTTTTGGAGCTTATAAGTTATTGAGAAGCTTATTTTGCCAAATACTTTGAAGGAACTTATAAGCTCTTTTTGTTGAGGTAGGCCACGGGTCTTTCCTTGTGCATTAGTACTACTACCACTCCAACCCTATTAGCATTTGTTTTCAAACTCGAATAAAATTGAAAAAATAGGAAGTGCGAGCATTGGAGTGCTTGTCATGGCTAATTTTAATGTTTGGAAGGCATGATCTGCTTCCTTGCCCCATCTAAATGCTCATTTTTTTAATAAGTCAGTATATGTTGATGATCCCATACCCTTTTACAAACCTCTTGCAGTACCCTGTTAGTCCTAAGAACTCCCTTAATTCCTTAAAATTCTTGGGTATTGGCCACTGTTTCATAGCAGAGATATTCTCAAGATCAGTTATCATCCCATCCTTATTGATAAGGTGTCCCAAATTAGCATATAGCTTGTTATCCTAGAGTATAGATAAGGACCCCCCTCAAGCACTACAAGAATCTGACCGATTATCGACGAATTTTTTTCGTCCGTAAAGCCATATACCGACGGATCCTTTTGGACTGATCATCCCTCTTTCAGGTCCTGGCTTGAGGAAGGATGGAAATGCAAAACAGCCCAAATGGCTCAACTGGAGTTGGTTGAAAAGCTTGCAAATCTGGAAAAAGTGCTCAAGTTAAAGAACAAGAGGGTGTTCTGTAACGTTACTGAACGAGCAGCTTTAGCAAGAGCGAAACTGATTAACATTAAAGAGATTTGCGATAAAGACCCACTGAACCACATGTTGAGAGAAGAGGAGAAAGAAGCCCGCAAGCAAGCAACGCTTTTGAATAATGCAGAGAAAGACTTCGCATGCCAAAAAGCGAAAAATTTTCATTTGAATAATTCGGAAAAAAATAGTAAATATTTCTTCTCTCTTATCAAGAAAAGAAATCTTACTAACTCAATTCTAATGATTTGCAGGGGCAATGGTGACCCCATTTTCGATCAATCAGAAATTGCAGATGAACTCCTTGGTTTCTTTAAGAATTTGTTCGGATCGTCACAGGTTGTCTAGCCCCCTGACTGGAATATCTTTGAGGAAGGGGCTGCCCTCACAGAGGATCAAAAAAAGGATCTGGTACTGCCAGTTGAAGAAGAAGAAATTAGAGAAGCCCTATGGGACATTGATAATAATAAAGCCCCCGACCCGGATGGGTTTTCAGCTGGTTTTTTCAAAAAATTTTGGGAATTTGTTAAAATTGATATCATTAGGGCTGTTCAGGAGTTCTTTAATTATGGCCTTATCCGTATTGAGTTTAATCGCACCATTATTGCTCTTATTCCGAAAACTAACCATAATCCGAAAGCCTCGGATTTTAGACCTATTGCTTGCACCAATGTAATCTACAAGATTATTACTAAGATACTTGCAAGAAGGATGAATAAAGTGCTTCCCTTACTTATTGACCATGCGCAATCGGCCTTTGTTAACGGTCGCTCTATTACTGACAATATTTTTTTGGCGCATGAATTGATCCGGAAGTATGAAAGGAAGAGAATATCCCCCAGGTGTATGGTGAAAATCGATCTGCTAAAGGCATTTGATACGATATCATGGGAGGGCTTAATTTTCCAGTTGCCTTTTCCCAATGGATCATGACGTGTGTTTCTTCGGCCTCCTTCACTTTGTCCATCAATGGTAGTCATCACGGTTTCATACAAGGAAGGAGAGGACTCCGACAGGGGGACCCAATGTCTCCCACCCTTTTCCTTTTGTGTATGGAATATTTCTCAAGGCTTCTCCATCGCCGAACCAGGGAGTTTGAATTTAATTTTCATCCTAACTGTGAATCTTTGAAACTTACTCGCTTAGCTTTCGCTGATGACTTACTGTTATTTGGCAGAGGCGATGTAGGATCAATGGCCATTTTGGCAGATGCACTTCAAGAGTTTGCTGATGTGTCGGGTCTAAATATGAATAAAGAAAAATCAAGCATTTTCTTTGCCGGGTTAAAGCCGAGGACAAGGCACAAATTCTGCAACTGTTCGGCTGCCAAGAGAGAGTGTTCCCATTCAAATATCTTGGCATTCCTTTGGCTGCTAAGAAACTGCTCGTTAACCAATATGCTCCTCTCATTTCCAAAATTTCTGAGTCTATCAATAAATGGTCTAATTTGAACCTTTCGGTGGCAGGTAGACTAGAGCTTGCACGGGCTGTCATCCAAGGAACGGAGGCATATTGGCTCCAAATCCTTCCCATCCCGGCTACAGTTATTGATAGGATCAACCGGATTGTCAGGAAATTCATCTGGAATAACAAGCCCAGCCCCGTCGCATGGAAGGAAGTCTGTAAACCGAAAAATGAGGGAGGTCTTGCTCTTAGGGATTTATCTGCATGGAATAAAGCTTTGTTGTGTAAAACCCTATGGAATATTCACCACAAGACGGATTCAATGTGGATCAAGTGGATCCACGAAGAGTTCATCAAAGGAAGGGATTTCTGGGAGATCAAGAAGATTAATGGTGACTCTCAACTTATCAAGAACATCCTCGACTTGCGAAATAACCTCTTTCAGCATTTTCAGAATAATAAGTCCAAGTTCTTGGAAACATTGGCGAAATGGAACACTAAAGAAGTGGCAACAGAGGCCTATGAAATGATTCGGCCCAAGGGTGTCTCTTGTTTCTGGCACAAAAAGATCTGGAGCAGCCTTATCCCTCCAAAATTCTCAATCTCAGCGTGGAAAGCCATGAAAGGGAGACTCTTGACAGCTGACCGCACTAATTTTAAACAAATCTCTAAAGTTTGCAGTATTTGTAAAAAGGATATGGAGTCTAACTCTCATCTCTTTTTCTCTTGTGCAGGAACTTCAAGAGTTTGGATGTACTTGAGAGAATGGGCTAAAATCTCACACTCAATGACTACTCTTTCAAGTGCCGTGAAGCATCTGTTTGAAAAGGGTCATGGTTCGGCCATTTACCGAAAAGCACTTACTCTCATTTTGCCCACCACCACCTATCATTTGTGGGCAGCTAGGAACCGTGTGGTGTTTGATAATGAACCTTTCCTGCCAAAGAAAGTTGCTCTTGACATTATCAAAGATATCTATGCCATCCTCTTTGGTCACCACACCGAGAAGATAGTTCGAGCTCATCTTGACAAAAGCACGAATCAACATACAATCCGAATCTTGATACCGAGTAACTCTTTTCCTTTATGTTAACTTCGGTCACTTTGAAGGGATGGATTCGATCTTTTGAAGCACTTCCTTTTGTTTTCAGGCCCACCCCCTTGCCATGAAGATACAAAGTTTTCAGCAGCGCCCAGGGGTAAACGGGGTTAAAGGAAAGAAAGAAAACCACAAATGATAAAGGAATGAAGATGAACAGATGAAGATACACCTAACAACCCAGCTCTGGTCTTTAAGTCCAGTTCTGATCCGGTTTTCCTGCTCAGCGCAGCAATCCCAGCAATGCCCACCCGCTGATCTGCCTTTCCAGCTCTGCATCGCGCTGCTCATCCAAGAGTCACAAATTCAGAGCTCACTGGAATCCAGAGGCAACATTCCAGAGCTGCCACACCCTTTGGATCTTCAAGAGGCAACATTTCGCACTGCTGATGCGATAGCCCTTAAGATGACGCACCAAAGCTGAAAAGACTCAACGAATGCACCTGAACTGAAGAACTCTGTGCTGTTAGTTCAAAGTGGTGGTTCCTGAACTGAAGTTCGAACGCTGATGCTCGTGAGCTGAAGCACTAGAGCGGCAGTTTAGAACCAAAACTCAACAGATGGATTTTAATCTCAGTTTAGTTTTTCCTCATGGCACTATGTTAAAGTTCTTTGAACTGATGGATTTAAATTCAGTTTTGTTTTTCCTCATGGCACCGTCCAATTGCAAAGGACGTATCAAGTATGTATTTTTGCTTTCCTTTTCTTAGGAATAGCAGCTCCTGTTTTGTCCCTTGTTCTCACTTGAGACTTGGCGACTTGTACTCCCTTGGGTATGCCCAAGTTTTTGTTGTACCTTTTTTTCGTTATTTATATATTTCCGTATTTTCATAAAAAAAAAAGAGTGGTCGGTAAAAAATTTACCGACGGAATTTCGTCTCCGTCGCTAATTTCTTTTTTTTTACGAAAAAATAATAATTTTTTTTATCAATCTAGTTTTATACCCCACAAGTATTTTGGTATTTATAATGTATTTTGAACTTAATTGCATACGTTAAGACGAACTTCCTAGTGGGTCACCCATCTTAGTTGTGCTCTAAGTCAAGCACGCTTAACCTTGAAGTTTCTTTCGAGTGGTCACCAGTACAGAACACGCGTATTATTGATGTAACTAGCACATTTAATTCATTTAAACTCTATTTCAATATACAATATCATTTATTCATAACCTTAGAATATGTCGACAGGATATCTAAGACTTGTGGTGCCGACGAAAAAATGACGGTAATTAAATATACAATCGAATTTAAAATAATAAAAAAAAATTAATATTACCGTTAATTAAAAAAAGAAAATATTATTGTTGAAAATAACAATAAATTTTAAAATATTCTCAATAATTTAAAAATAAGAATAAAATAGAATATTAATTAAAAATAATAAAAAAATATTTAGTTAAAAATAAAATAAAAATAACAAAAAAATTAATAATATTTACCAACAGATTACTGACGGATTAATTAAAAAATACTTAAAAAAATAAATAAAAAATAAAAAAAAAATATTTAACGATGGATTATTTTCTGTCGCTAATAATTCTGTTGCTATTCGGTCGATAAAATTAAAAAAATAAATTAAAAATAAAAAAATAATAGTTAACGACAGATTATTTTCCATCGCTAATAATTTTGTCGGGTAAAATTTAAAAATAATTATTAATTTTAATATGCGCAAAATCACCGAATTTACCGGCGGATTACCGACGAAATTATTAGCTACGGAAATAATCTGTCGGTATTCCATCGGTAAACTTTTAAAAACATCTTCGTCGCAATTTCGCCGTTGTTCCGTCGGTAATTCCGTCGGTGTCCGGTAAGTTTTTTTGTAGTGAAGTGTGTGTGGTGCTCTACATTGGTCTTGCTATAGACGAAAATGTCATTAAAAAATACAAGGACTGTTTTCCCCAATAGGTTCCCAAAAATCAGATTCATGAGAGATTGGAATGATCCAGGAGCATTGCACAATCCGAAGGGCATTACAAGAAACTCATAGGGCCAAATTTGAGTCCTAAATGCAGTTAGATAATTTGTATTATGGTTTCATGAGGATTTGGAAATATCATGATCTTAGAAAAACAAATACTCCTCTGTAGCTCATTTATCATTGGTATTGGATAATTGTGTTTGATGGTGAGGTTCTTGATGTATCTATAGTCCTCTTTCTGGTCATGTGAAACTCTATAGGCGAATTTTTGCATAGGCATGCTTCAAGGTTTATGCAGAATTTGATGTTCCACTCCTTTACTAGGTGGTAGGCTTTAGGCACTTCAAATAATTCTTTAAATTTTGAGAGTAGTGCTTCCCAGTCTTGGTTACTATGCACATCGGGGTCCTTAGTTTTTATCCAATACACATCCACTATAGATAAATGTTGTTTATGATTTTCAGAATGGTCCTGTTCATCCTCTCAACAAGTTGCAGATGGTGAAGATATTGGGAGCAGCTCTGATAATCTGAGTTCATATCAACTAGCAAGGGATCGAGCAAGGAGGCAGATCAAGCCACCTCAGAGATACAATCAAGCTGAAATGGTATACTTTGCTCTGAGCATTGCAGAGGAGCTGGAATATCAGGAGCCCAAGTCATATGCAGAGGCCATGAAGGGACCAGAGAGAGAGCAATGGCTCTTAGCCATGAAGGAGGAGATGAACTCTCTTAAAAGGAATGGTATCTGGATACTAGTGTCAAAGCCATTGAACAAGAAACTAGTAAGCTGCAAATGGATCTTTAAGAAAAAGATTGAGGTTATAGGGAAAGAGCAGACCAGGTACAAAGCAAGATTGGTGGCAAGAGGTTTCACTCAAAATGAGGGAATTGATTATAATGAAGTTTTCTCACCCGTGGTTAAGCATACTTCCATCAGAGTTATGCTGTCAGTTGTAGCACAATTTGACATGGAGCTTTAACAGATGGATGTTAAAACTGCATTTCTACATGGAGAATTAGAGGAGAAGATCCATATGGTTCAGCCAGAGGGGTTTATACATCCAGAAACAAGCAATAAGGTGTGTTTACTTCAGAAAAGTTTATATGGTCTCAAACAAAGTTCAAGGCAATGGTACAAAATGTTTTATGAGCATATGGAGTTGATGGGATTTACAAAATCTGCATATGATAGATGTGTTTATCTGAAGAAAATGAATGAAGTCAATGTTGCATACTTGCTATTATATGTAGATGATATGCTGATAGCTAGCAAGGATAAAGCTGAAATCAAAGTAATCAAAGATGGTTTGAATCAAGAGTTTGAAATGAAAGATCTTGGTGCAGCTAAAAGGATTCTTGGAATGGATATCATGAGAGATAGGAAGGCTGGAAAGCTATGGTTATCTCAAAAGGAATACATATTGAAGATGTTAAGGAAATTCAATATGCATGAATCAAAGGCTGTCACAGTGCCCCTAGTTGTTCATCTTCAACTCTCAGATAACCAGAAGCCAAAGAATGATGCAGAAAGACATCAAATGGAGAAAATACCTTACTCAAATCTGGTGGGAAGCTTGATGTACACAATGGTCTGCACTAGGCCAGACATTGCACAAGTGTAAGTATAATGAGTAGGTATATGGTGGATCCTGGAAGAGAGCATTGGGAAGCTCTGAAGAAGGTGCTGAGGTATCTAAAAGGCAGTGCAGACAGAGCTATATTGTTCCAGAGGAAGGGAGATATCAGCAAGCCTTTTCTGATGGGATATATTGACTCTGACTATGCTGCTAACTTAGACAACATAAGATCTCAGTCTGGTTACATCTTCACACTCTTTGGATCAGCTGTTAGTTGGAAGTCCTCACTACAGCCTGTAGTTACATTATCAACCAATGAAGCAGACTACATGGCTGCAACAGAAGCTGTCAAGGAAGCTGTGTGGCTCAAAGGCTTGGTGTATGATTTTGGCATTGAGGAAAGCTCTGTAGTTTTGAAGTGTGACAGTCAGAGTGCTTTGTATCTTATGAAACATCAAACTTTTCATGAGAGATCTAAGCATATTGATGTCAGAATGCATTTTATAAGAGATATAGTGGATCAAGGTTTGGTGAAGATGGAGAAAGTTGGGACAGAGGAGAATGCAGCTGATGCACTGACTAAAGCTTTGCCTACTGCTTTGAGCATTGTCTTGAGTTGGTGAATCTGCTGATTTGAAGTCTGATACAGAGTTAAAATGTTTCGAATGAAGGACTGGAGTTTTGTTATTGTTG
The DNA here is from genome assembly GCF_028751815.1 of Salvia miltiorrhiza. Classification (NCBI taxonomy): domain Eukaryota; kingdom Viridiplantae; phylum Streptophyta; class Magnoliopsida; order Lamiales; family Lamiaceae; genus Salvia; species Salvia miltiorrhiza. The sequence continues at coordinate 224,154 of NW_026651532.1, forward strand.
TCGATTATTAGCTTAGAAATCAGGTGGAGATTTGTTGTTTGTGATTTCATAAGTTCATAATCAAGTTTGTATACTCTGATGAAGAGTGGTTTACTCTGGTGGAGTCGTCAGAGTCAGAGCTAACTCCAGAGCCAGAGTCAGAGTTGATTCGCAGAGTTCGTTTTTCCAGAGTCAACTTACAGAGCTAACACTCCAGAGTCAGAGTTCAGATCCAGAGCTGTATAGTCTGGGCAGAGTCAGAGTAGCCGAGGCAGATCAGAGTCAGAGTAGCCAAGGCAGAGTTCTCTCACAGAGTCAGAGTCAAAATACCTTTGCAGATCTGAAAGTCAGAGCTTATTTGCATAACGATTTTTGAAGTCTGTTTTGTTCGTTATATTCTAAGTTTGCTATATATACGAGCAATCGAGTGTCTCATACTCTAACACTTGTAACACTTTTTAAAATTCTCAGTTTGTGAATCAATAAATGAAGCTCCGTGTTCTTGGTCCCGTGGATGTAGGGAATTTTAACCCGACCACGTAAATTCTTTGTGTTCATCGCAATTCTTCGTCAATTTTCTTTATAATAAAGGTTCCTTAATCATCATTTGATATAATGTTATCTCTGTAATCTTCTAACACTGCCCTCATCTCTAATTAAAGCTTGCAGCTTAAGTTTTTTTTTTCCCCTTTTTTATAAGGGTAATAGTCACATGTTCATAATCAAATTCAACAGGGGAGTGTGATTTCAACTAGTTACCCCCTAAAGATAAGATCAAAGCCCTATGTATTCAAAACTCTGATATTATAGATAAAAGTGTGTTGTTGTAGTTTACAGCTACCCTTTATGAGCTAACCATCCTGCTTCCATTAGCTACCCTCGCAAATAGTGGTTTCATAGTCTCCAATTCACACACCAAGGCCTTAACAGTGTTTTCATTGATGAAACAGATGGTACTGCCTTAATCTACTAGTATATTTATCTTCTTGTCACCAACCACTCCCACTAGCCTCATGGTGGTTAGGCTTCCTTCTCCAGTAATAGCGCTGAATGGCAGTTGAATCTATACCATAACACAATTCATTTTCTCATTGTCGTTGTGTAACATTGTGGCTTGGTAAAATTCAACCTCATCCTCATCTATCATCAACATATATGTGATTCTCTGCTTACATCTATGCTCATGTACAAATACCTCATCACAATGATAGCATAGTTCATTTCTCTCTTCTTGCTGCCATTTCAATCTTAGTGAGTAACTTGAATGCGTTTTTGTCCAGGTTGGGCGGCACCTTGTTTGGTGGGTTTGGTTGTTGTTCAGGTATCCGAGAAATTCTTTCTCTTAATTTGACATTGATCAACTCATACATTTTACTACTTGGTATCCTGAAGACTTCTTGACAAGTGATTATTTATATTTTTCACAATAATTCTGTAATATCATTATTAATGTGCATTTTTTAACAGGTGATTGGTACTGCCTTCGACAATAACTCTGTAATTGCATAGCATTTGTATGACATGATCCTCGCTTCTGATTTCGGAAGTTTTGCTCATGAAATGGTCAAAAGTGAAAATCATTTAATTTTTCAATTTGTTTATTGGATGATTGAGATGACGATTAGTTTTACCTATAGTCACAGCTTCTATTGAGAGATCATTTTCTACAATGAAGATTGTCAATAGTGATTTGTGAATCCGTATGAGGATGAGTGAATGAATGAGAGTTTGGTCGTATACATTGAAGAAGATATTTTCTCAACAATTGATAACGATAAGGTATTGCAACGTTTTCAATCGATGTGTACACGTCGAAATAAATTATCATTGTTTTCTCAAGCAGAAATAATTAGCTCGCCAAGTATCTATCCTTAAGTTATTTGTAATGTATTGAAATTATTTGATCTATAAAATTGTTGTTCGTTATTATTATTATTATTATTATTATTATTATTATTATTATTATTATTATTATTATTATTATTCCCTTCGTCCCAATATTCATGGCTCATTTCTTTTGGGCATGAGTATTTAGGAGACTAAAATTAAGAGGTAGATTGTGTATCCCACATACTTAACTTAATGTTTATTTTAAGTAAGAGGCGCTGGCCCTGTTCTCTCTCTCTCTCCCTTCCCTAATCTCATCTCTCAATCTGGCCTCTGCTTTCACTCTCCCTCCCCTAATCTCCTTCCACAGTCCGACCGACATGATATTGTGTGGATTTGGTTCGACTCAAATGCCAGCGAAGCAACAGAAAAACCACCGTGACACCGCCTCATTTCTCTCTCTAACGGATCCTGAACCTCGCCCCTCTCTTGCTCTGATTGATAGCAACAAAGCCGTTGTTGGAGCTCTATATCCCTAAATCCACCGACTCCACACTCAAATCTGTGTACTGACGTCGCTCCACGCGGCGTGGCCTATTTTCTCGGCGACTTTCGCTCTCGATTCAAGATGACAGTAACAGAGTTCGCCGCCCCGAACCCTTTTCATGCACCGCCTTTTGGCTGGACAGCAGCGGTGAGTCGCCTATGTGCCCTGCCTATCCCCGTCCTCGACTTTCTCTCTTTTTCCCTTCGTCTCATCTCCCTCGTTTGTTGCTCATCCCCAGATCCCCAAACTCCCTCCTCTAATTCCCACCCACATGACGTCTCCACCCTCCGCCCACAAACCCAATAGCAGCTAAAATTGCAAGACCCTCCTTCTATGACTCGATTCAAATCATTACCAAGCCAAGTTAAAAGTATGTTCTTTAGTGGATGAGAGGGGAAGGCGGCGACAAGAGAAACAGTGGAAGAGAGGGGAAGGCGGTGGGAAGATACGGAGGTCGTCGTCGCGATGGAGGTGCGAGGTTGGTGGTGGAGACGATTTTAGAGGAACAGTGTGAGAGGAACGGTGGAGGTGGCGAGAGGAAGAGGGCGGGGGGAGGAACGGTGTGGAGGAAGAGGCCATGAGAGAGACAAAGAGACCAGAGGAGAGTGGGGATGAAATCGGGTGGGTGGGGTGTTTTTAGGGTTAGATTTTAGGTTTAAATACTACAATTAATTACACATTTAATTATTCCCTAATTACACCTAAAAAGGAAACTAGCCAAGTAACATGGGACGGCTAAAAAAAATACTAGCCATGAATATTGGGACGGAGAGAGTTTTTTTTTTTTTTTTAAGTGAAAAAAAATAAGTGTATGAAATGTTCCAAAAATTTAGCTTAGAGACCGTCCCTAAATCCGCGTACAAGTTCAGCCCTCCCCAAACGTAAACAACCGATTTTGGCGTCAAGTATAGCCGAATTCATAAGAGTCCAATGTCATGTAATAGCTAGAAAGATGGAGACAAAGTAGGGCGTAGAGTCGCTTTATTTTGAGGAAAATGCAATCACTTTGTTAACATGATGACATAATAGTATAACATGAACATAGGTTTTGACTATCCTAGGCAGAGTGCCTTCTGGGCACTATCATTAAGATAGTGACAAATGGACACCTTTTTTTTTTCCAATTTCTAACAAAATTAATTTTGACCCACTCAAAATTCTTTATTTACATTTTAAACCCCTTAATTTATCATGAGGCACAGAAAATCCTAATTTCTATTCTAAAAAATAAGATTGAGCTTAAAGGGTATATCGGCTGGAAACTTTCCTCGTGCCCGATAGATTACTTTGTAATCTGGGTCTGGACTGTGAGACAATGCCACGTACTATTAAGCAGCAAAAAATAGATTAAAAGATCCTTGTTGAAAATGGTATCAGAGCGGGTTTTTATAGAGGAATTATATTATTTTTAATTTATTTATTATTAACCCATGTGGGAGGAGACTCCATTAAAAGATTATGGATCCGGACGAATGTCCGAGATGTTTGGTATTCAGGACTTCTCTCCAGAATATGGAGAATGAAACCACGCGCCTTATGGGCGAACTCAGGATGTATTGGCGAGTTCTTGGGAATAACCTATTCCTAGAAGAAAACGAGGAGGCCGTTCGAAACCTCATTCCAGAAATCAAGGGTTATTCTCTCATGTGTATTGCCGTGGCTAAAACGGCAATGGAACGAACCAGAAATAGCATCCATTCAACATATCACTGAATGGAACAGAAGAACAAGGCGGGAGTAGCTTATCCAAGCTACCACAAGATCGAGCCAGACTCTTCCGACAATGTCAACTTGCGGGAGATTCAAAAGACGGTGGAGTATTACGGCAACAAGCTGTATGAGCTACCAATGGAGATGAGCAAAATATCACTCAAACAAGAGGAAATCCTAACCCTCTTGCGTGATATCCAGAAAAGAATGGAGGAAATCGAAAGGCGAAAACCATGTTCCGGAAGAATTCGGAATCAATGGTTTAAAGACCCAACGAATCCACCTCTATTTGATGCAGCACCCAAGGAGTTGCAGCCGGAGGACATAATCCGAATCATGAAAGGCAAATATCATGAATAGCCTTGACAGAATCGGATTGGAAGATCTACAGGAGTTGGCAGAATCTTTTGCTAACCTCAATATGGTTGATCTAAAGATGAACCAAGGAGATGAGGTGCCCAAAACCGAGCCTCAAGAAGGAGAACCGTCAAAGAAAGGACCAGCTCAAGAAGAGGCGAGCCAGTTCCAACGAACCAGACGACGGAGGCCTCAGATGCAGGACACTCCTGTAGGAAAGGTCACCTTAGAACCAATCCATCCATATGGTTTGATTCTCAACCTCGACGAAGCCAGTTTCAAAGAATGGGAGGGTCTCATCGACGAATGGGCTTCATCATTAAAAGTCGTAATCGCCACAATAGATTACGACAAAAAAAAGAATTTGCCAGAATTTTCGAAGCCAGCCTGGCAGGAATGGCAAAACAATACTGGGATAAAATTGAGGTCTCAGCAAGGGAGAAGATGTTTAGTAGCACGTCCATGTATGATATCATTGAGGAGACTACTAAACAAATTAAAATCCATTTCTTGGGAATGGGTTTTTTCGAAGGATCCGCAGAGGAAAAGCGCAAGAAATATCAACAGGCACTTTACAATCTGAGATTGATGGTGCTAGAACCAAAGGCTCTCGATGAATTTCTGCGCCTGTACACCCTATATGTCCATATGGGGGTGGTGGATGATCAGAAGGTCATGGACCTCTTTTTTCCAAAGTTTCCAAGTCCATGGAGGGAGATGCTCATCAATGAGTATGTTTCACCAGGAGGATATCCACTTTATAGCGCTTCAAGAAGGATGTCTTATGTCCACAAGAAGCTGTCCGAATGGTGCCAGAAGGCAGCGGACCAGAGGAATCTCAAGAGATTGAGGAGACTCAACAAGAAATCCCCATTGATATGCAACAACATTGATCTTCCAACAGAAATTGGGGCGGAGTTGCTGTATCAAAGGAAGAGCCGAAAGAAACATAGGTATCAACCCTATGAAAGAAAGTCCAGGAGGAGTTCTTGGAAGCCAAGAACTATGTGGACCAGACAGAAGGCGCGCTCCTACAAATCAGGTCAACGGAGTGGACCATCAAGAAACCGATTCTCAAATCAAAAGAGAATTCCGGCGAGAAAAACTTTCAGGCGTACTCAAGCCAAAACAAATGAAAGTTTTAAAGATTGCAACTGCTGGACGTGTGGTGCAAAGGGGCATATTTCTACAAATTGCCCAGATAACAAGATAAGGAAATTCGAATCCACACCGGATATCGAAGACGCCATCTACCTCCAGGAATTGATACCCGTTTATCAGTTCGAAAATATATCCTCTGATGAGAGTATATATGAGCAAGAAGAAGTCTTTAGTTCTGAAGATTCGGAGATGACCGATGGAACAACCGGAGACGAGTCAGACTAAAGAAGAACACGAGGTACACCATACCCAGAAGGAGGATCAGAATGGATTTACCAGCCATTTTCTGATCCCACAAGAGGAGGTGGTGAAAAAGCTCGTGAAAAAACTCAAGAAGGAAACCGATGAGGTACAAACATATCAAGGGTTTTCCAATGGAAGATTGAATCGAGTTTTATATAGCTTGATTCCATCCAAAAGGAAGCATCATGTCTATTTTGGCATTACAAACCGAGAAATGGCGCTTCCAATTGAGATTACAAGTAATCAGGTGGAAATCCAGCTGGTTCCAGCCGAAGAGATAAGGCAGGATCTTAAGAAAATGAAGCCAGAAGTCGCAAGCACGATGAAATGGATTCATATTGGAGCAATTCAGTTGGTAATCAAATCTTCCCTCTTCCCAGGGATAGACCAACCAATTGACGTCGCACTTTGCGACAAAAGGATCAGAGATGCCAGAGGATCAGTTCTTGGAGCTTTTTCAGGCAATCTCTATGCCAAGAAGATTATAACCGAATTTTACCTACAAATCGCTTATAATCTACAAGATTCATCCTTCAGCCGAGCCCTGACTCTCTATCAGGACTATAAAAAGAAGGAGTATATGACAGATGGAAATAGGCCATACTCATTGACTTATCAAGTCTCGTATGCCTTATCAAATTCCCATCACACGGAGTTATTTCTGGGAAAAGAATTTATTGAAATTCCAGAAATATTCAAGGACGTAGCCAAAGCAGCCAATCCAAACCGAGTGGAGATTCCCCGGATCGGAGAAATCGACATCGACGTTGGAGACAAACCGGTGCTTAGCCATACCCAGAGTCTCAGATTGGGAGCACCAAGGCTATCATTCCAGGGAAATAGGCTAACTTCAGGGCCTATTACAAGAAGTCTCTCTCAGTCATACGAGAGAAGGACGATTCAGGAAACGCCAGTTCCAGACATGAGGGTCAAGCTCAAATGTCCCGAAGGATGAAGACATGTATCAACAAGATTTGATACAACAAACAGGGAAAACAAGTTTCCTTGTAGTTCGTTGTATTATTTGGCAAATCCAGGAGACAACCGATACATCGGAACTCTGGAGGTTGGAGGTTTTGAAATCCAGACCGAAGGCCAAGCCGGACAGAAAGTGGACGTCCTAATCTTAGGACGAGATTTCCTTGATAAATATAAACCATGGTCATGGAAATCAGGAGGAATGGAGATCACAATTGGACGCCAAAGATTGATGATCCAATGACAAGTCCATTCTCGATATACATCTCTGTAGGGATGTTATATGAGAAATTCAAAGCAGAATATTTTGCTGCTTACGTGGATTCAGGAGCAGGAATCTGTACAGCAAAACGAGGAGTCTTTCCAGCAGAAGTGGAAGAAGATCTACCTCGAATTGCAGGAAGGGATTTCTCCAAAAAGATTTTACTCTTATCAAAGGGAGTAAAACAAACGGAAATATTGATCGGCGGAGCAGGACAGACACCTTGGTACAAGGTCAAAACTCCACCAATTTATTTCCATGATACCGGAGCAGATATATTATTCGGAAATAATTTTCTGCAAAGCTTCAAGAGGTACATACAAGACAATGAAGCCAGGAGGCTTGTGTTCACAACCAATTGTGATCACAAGATCATTGTGCAAAGGCTCAATGGAGCCTTTCATCGCTCGATGCCAATCAAATTTCGCAGCAAGCGTGGTGATGATGGCAGACTCCGGAGACCCCAAATGAAGGATCAAAGGAGATTCAGAGAAGTTTTGCTCAAATGCAGAACTGAGGGATTTCCAGATCTCTCCGAGGAAGAAACTCAAATCCTCAAAGTATCCCTGATATCATACAAAGATATCAAGGAAGAAGAACAGGTGTCCATTGCCGACGTCAAAAGGAGAATCCAGAAGTGTTACCACGAGGATCCTTTGGCATAGTGGGACAAGAACCAGCTCAGAGCAACCTTGAAAGTTAAAACTGGAAAGGAGCATGAGTTCGTAAGGTTCAGACCTATCCTGATGAACCCTCGAGATCAACAGGATATGATGAGTATAATCAAGGAACACCTTGATTTGAAATTGATTGAAGAAGGAAGATCACCCTACAGCAGTCCTGGATTTCTGGTGAGAAATCATGGGGAGATCAAGCGAGGAAAGCCAAGATTGGTCATTAATTATAAAGGGATTAATGACATTCTTGAGTTTGACGGATACTTTATCCCAAGTAGAGAACACCTCATCAACTGCATCAGAAGTGCAAGGGTATTCTCAAAGTTCGATTGCAAATCAGGCTTCTACCAGATTCGCATAGAGGAAGGAAGTAAGAAGTTCACAGCCTTCTCAACTCCACAGGGACATTATGTCTGGAATGTCATGCCAATGGGGCTAGCCAACGCGCCTCAGATATTCCAAAGGAAGATGGATAATCTCTTCAAAGATTATTCTTCGTTTATGTTTGTTTATATTGATGACATTCTTATTGCATCAAAGAACATTCATGAACATGTCAGGCATCTGGAGATATTTGCGGATGTTTGTCAAAAAGAAGGACTAGTGCTGTCAGAAAAGAAGGCAGTCATAGCCACCCAGAAGATGGAGTTTCTGGGGATCGAGATCGATGAATCCGGGATAATTCTACAAGATCATATTGTGGAGAAAGTCCAGGGATTTCCGGAGGATCTCAAGGAAAAGAAGCAGCTCCAAAGCTTTCTCGGAGTTGTTAACTTTGCAGGAATGGTTATCAAAAATCTTGCTGAGCACCGAAAAATCTTTAGTCCATTACTAAAGAAAGATGTTCCATTCATATGGAAAGAAGAACATCGAGAGGGTATGAAAAAGTTGAAAGAGATTTGCAAAAATCTCCCAAAACTTTCAATACCACAAGATGAGGATGACCTGGTCCTCTATACAGACGCAAGTGATTTCTGGTGGGCAGCCGTGCTCACAAAGATCACCCCCTATGGAGAAGAACCTTGCAGATATTGTAGCGGTCTCTTTTCCGACGACGAAGCTGTGCGATGGCACATCAACGAAAAGGAATTCTTTGCAGTGCGAAAGGCGTTTAAAAAATGGCCGCTTTTCTTACTTGCTAAGAAATTTATTTTGAAAGTAGATAACACTAACGTTAAAGCTTTCTTAACAAAAAAGATTGAATCTAAACCTGAAAAGGCTAGATTGCTTAGATGGCAAGCAGAATGCCAATATTATGATTATGATATTGTCATTTTGAAATCTGATCAGAATGTTCTTGCAGATTTCCTTACAAGGGATGGAGCTCCCTGAGGTGGAGGCCATCGAGGCAAAACAGGCGCAGCTCTTTGAAAGCTTAGAGTTGCTGACTCAACTCAAACACTAGTGAATTGACTCGCAATCGTACGAGGTCAATTGCAGTGGGCAAGCTAACCCAAGTCGTCTCTCAAGGAAGATTCAACAGGGCACCTAATCGTGTCACATACAAAAAGCAATAAATCCTAAACACTCTAATCAGATTCACGCAGGCACACTCTTAAACTAAAACAGAAATTTAATAAGCTCTGTAAATTTACCTAGGCATGAAATAAATAAAGCATGTAAAATTATCTAATGCAGAATTTATAGCAGGCGTGTAAATTATCTAGGCACAGATTAAACGGCGTAAGATTATCTAAGGTTTTAAACTAAGAGCATTAATTCAAACATAAACCATTTCAGTAAACATTAATTATCTAGGCAATGAATTAAATGATCAAGCACAATAAAATTATCTAGAGCGTGAATGAAAATAATGAATTCTGTGAAATCAATAAGCGAGAAATTATCTAGGCAAGAATAAAATCACTTACAGTAAAGCCGATCCTGAAAATAAATCTCTAGCTACGAATTATCTAGGCGTAAGGATAAATTCTCAACGCAAAATAACCCTAACTAAGAAAACCGGAAACCCTAACTATGAACTGCGTCTAGAAATGGAACTGCCGCTTTTTGGAGAGCGGAAGAATGAATGATTGATAGATAACCCTAGAATTGAGAAGTCTCGCCCTTTTATATCCAAAAATAAAACACGCCAATAGCTTTTTAACACTGCATCCGGGACACGTGGCAATCTCTAACTGGAGCAAAAACCTAGTTTGAGTTATTCAGGTCCTCGACTATATGCAGGAGCAGATCGGCGATTGGAAGGTGGAGCTCGGCGAGTTGCTGTGTGGATTGCTGCTGAATCGGCGATGGGAGGCTGCAGCTCGGCGAGCAGTTGGGCGAGGAGGATGCTGCCTCGGCGATGTGGTTGCTGCTCCTCGGCGAGCAGTTGGGCGAGGCTGGAGCTCCTCGGCGCTGGCTGGGCTGGATCGGCGAGGGGAGCTGCTGAAGCTCGGCGCGGAGTGGTGCTGAACTCGGCGATGGAGGTGGTGCTGAACTCGGCGAGGAGGGAGGCTGCAGCTCGGCGCGGAAAGAAGACCCTCGGCGCTGGGGCTCGCCGAGGGGAAAGGGTGCTCGGCGATGGGTGCTGCTGAAGCTCGGCGATGGGAGTGCTGAGCTCGGCGAGCAGTTGGCTGGAGCTCGGCGAGGGAAGCTGCTGTACGCGGGCGAGGAGCGAAGGGAGGCCTCGGCGATGGAATGGAGTCCCTCGGCGCTGGGGCTCGCCGATGGGGGAGCAGGCGCTCGGCGATGGGGGAGCAGGCGCCCGGCGCTCGGGCGAGAGTCTTGGGCAGCCCGACGACGGGTGTGAGCACGCCTCGACACCTTTTTGCTCCAGATTCGTCTGAGTTTAACATTTTTTCTTTTTAGAACCTCCCTGCAAAACATTACATCACCATCACAAACTACTAATAAAATCAATAAAATATGATTCCATTATATAACTATAAATCCCCGAAAATCATAACAATAAGGCATAAATCACCCCCCCACACTTAGCCTTTTGCTTGTCCTCAAGCAAAAATCAGTATAAAACTAATGAAAAGATGGTATCTCGATGCTCAATTCCAACTAGACTTTCACAGATAATTCAAGGTTTTTCACAACAACACACGATTCTAGATGATGCAAAAACTCAGAGTAGAAGAAGCAACACAAATGTAAACAAACGATTCGATCAGACCCAGTTCTCCGATAGAAGTGAATTCCCTAATGTGATCGCCTTTATAATCCATATCTCAATTAAGCGCATTTCACTTTTTACCTTTTGTGTTTTCAACCGAAGTTATTCCTTTAAATTCAACAGTTAAGCCAGTATTCGTGAAATAAACCCTTTGGGTGCACTTCCAAAGTTGTTTCACGTGGTTTCCCATGCTCATAGATTTTCTAGAGGAGCAGAGACTCAGAGCTGTCAAATATTTTCAGAATTAAAATAAACTTCACACAAATAGATACGATCGTAGGCAACCACAATGACAACACTCCTTCTATCATCTACCGGACAAATCACGCCTCAAAAGTTTGCAAAAGTGTTACAACAGAAAACTCATAAATCATTTGCATCACACAGAACATGTCAACCGGAAAAACCAAAATTCCACCAATCAGTCACAAACCCGAAAATCACATTAGAAACCATCACTTCACAATTTTTAAACTGACCAGCTCAATTTCAAACAATTAACTTTATGCAAGGGGACCATTTGCCCCAAAATTAAGCTCATAAATAAAACTTCCCGCAGTTATCAGAAACTCTTCCCCCCACACTTAAAAATAAAGCGCATAATTGTAGAAACACTTCCCTGGAAGAATAGGGGAGGAGAAACTTCTGACTTCTGCAGGCGATCCACTTCTTCTCATCCACACAAAATCACTCTCAAAAGAACAATTCCTGCATCAGACCACAGAACCCAAAACAAAACATTAAACAGAAAGAAAACCAAAAGCAAACAGAAAGCAATAAAACATGGGTTGCCTCCCATGCAGCGCTAGTTTTAAAGTCGCCAGCCCGACTTGGAAAAACCCGTTAACCAAAATCACATTTACGAGCCAGCTGCCTTAATCCTTGAGAACACAATCCTTCCTTGATTGCAGCTGCGGGTTCTCCTAATGAGTTTACCGAACTCATCACATTTCTCCTCTTCAGGATTCTTATTGGGGAGCCAAATCGCGTGCTCCCCACTTCTTTCTTTTCCAAAGGCAATAAGCACTGCAATCCTTGCACAACTCCATCGTTGCAGTGCTGTCTATCCAATTCCTCTTCTTCACGGGCCTCCTCAACTTGCAAGATATTGGGAGGCTCCTGCAGCTTTTCCTCATCCTTCTGCATTAAACATTCTTGCTCCTGCAGATTATCAAAACTTTCCTGCACAGAATCTGTTTTTTCTGCAGAATCACAAATCTCAACGAAGGAACAGTTATGCAAATAAGGAGAAGAAATAACAGTCTTTTTATCATAGACAGAAAATGTTACTGATCCACCTGCCCCGGCCATACTCAAAGTTCCAGAACCCACATTAATGCGAGTTTGCGTAGTAGCCATAAAAGGTCGGCCAAGCAGAACAAGACGACCATTTTCTCCTTTTATTCCTTTTCCTGCATCCAGCACCACAAAATCTGTGAGAACTTTAAGTCCTCTCACCGTGACTACTACATCCTCCAAGAGTCCACGAGGACTGCTAATCGAGCCATCGGCCAGCTGAATCTTCATGTTGGTGCACTTCAGCTCACTTTCTCTTCTTCCCAGCTTCTCGAAAAAATCAAACGGCATCAAGTTGACTGCCGCACCCAAATCAAGCATGCCTGAGACCTCCCCAGCTCGTCCCAAGCCTATGTCAAAAATGAAGCTACCGGGATCTCCTTGCTTCGGTAAAGGTTGGGTGGACTGAACCTGCGGCAGAGGTGGACTGAGCTGTTGGTTGATCTTCATAGCTTCCACCGTTTTACTCCTCCACTTCCCCGCGGTTCTTCGGGCATCTTCCTCGACAAGCTCAATAGCATGAGCTTGATGCAGCTGTGGGTTTTCAGTTTGCTGCGACTGCTGCAACTGATTCAAAGCTCCTGTGAGTTGCCCAACTGTAATCTCAAGGCGCTTTATGGTAGCATTCTGAGCCTCCATTGCTTGCTTGCTAGCTTGCATAAATGACTGCATCGTGTCCTCCAATGAAGGTCCCATGGGTTGAGGCGGCTGCTGCAATGGCATAGAAAAATTTTGTTGAGGTGGAAAATACTGCGGCTGATTCTGATATCCCATCTGCTGCGGTGGTCTGCGAAACTGATTTCCTTGGCTTGACCCTGACCCGCTAGGAGCTTGATTCCGCCAACCAGAATTGTAGTGTCCTTGGACTGCATAAGTCTCAGCTTGTCCTTCTGGTGGAAATTCTCCCATTCTGTGACAATTATTGGCTCCATGGCCAAAATCACCACAGATTCCACAGCCTTCTGCATTCTGCACTCGGACGGGTGGATTTTCCACCTTGCTCATCTTGAGCTGTTGTAACTCTCTCATCATAGTGGCCATCTGCTTTTGCAGCTCGCAATTTGGTCCTACTGCATTTGCCTCCACCCGTCGTCCCCGAGTGGTCTTCTGCTGTGAACTCTCCGCCAGTGTCTGAAAAATCTGATTAAGTTCAGCTGCGGTTTTTCTGGCGATGTTCCCTCCTGCAGTGCTGTCCACCATAAATTGGGAGGTGTGGATCAACCCATCATAGAAAAATTGGCTCAACATTGCAGGAGCCAGCTGATGCTGCGGACACTGCCGGAGTAATTCTTGGAATCTTTCCCATGCCTCATGAAGAGGCTCGTCAGCTCCCTGGATGAAAGTCATGATCTGTGTACGGATTTCCTGCGTCTTATGGTTGGGGTAGAATTTTATCATAAACTTCTCACATGCTTCCCCCCAAGTTTTGATGGAATTTGGAGGCAAGGACAACAGCCATGTCCTTGCCCTATCCTTAAGGGCATAGGGGAAGCACTTGAGCTTCAGCTGATCTTCAGTTATTTCCAGCAGTGGGAAAGTTTGTACTTGAGTACAGAAATCCCGAATGAATTGTAATGCATCTTCATTTGGCAACCCGTAGAAATTAGGAAGCAGATTTGCATCATGGGGCTTCAAACTATAGTTCCTCACTGCAGTAGGAAGAACTATAGCCGATTGCGTAGCCCCAATAACAGGCCGGGCGAAATCTCCAAGGACTTGGGGATTGTCTGCCATGTCTTCTTCACGCTCACTTTCAGACTCTTCAGAATGAAAAGAGTGAGTCTCCGTGTCCTCCAGACTGATAAATGAATTTGTTGCTTGTTCGCGATCTTCTTCCACAGAACTTCTAGAACCGGACTCTAATTTATCCCAACGATCTCCAAACAGCTCTTCACTGCAACTCCTGAACACGTTACTGGTTCGATCAATGTTGTCGTTATAGGGCTCCAACTTTCTTTTCAAACTTCGGCGACCCTGCATACACAACACTAACAAACGGATCAAACGCACCGGAGGGAGAAATACAGAGTCAAAAATAAAAATGCAATTAAGAGGAAAAGAAACACAGAAAACAAAGTGACACAATTAAAAACGCCTAAAATCTTCCCCGGCAACGGCGCCAAAATTTGACTCAACTCAAACACTAGTGAATTGACTCGCAATCGTACGAGGTCAATTGCAGTGGGCAAGCTAACCCAAGTCGTCTCTCAAGGAAGATTCAACAGGGCACCTAATCGTGTCACATACAAAAAGCAATAAATCCTAAACACTCTAATCAGATTCACGCAGGCACACTCTTAAACTAAAACAGAAATTTAATAAGCTCTGTAAATTTACCTAGGCATGAAATAAATAAAGCATGTAAAATTATCTAATGCAGAATTTATAGCAGGCGTGTAAATTATCTAGGCACAGATTAAACGGCGTAAGATTATCTAAGGTTTTAAACTAAGAGCATTAATTCAAACATAAACCATTTCAGTAAACATTAATTATCTAGGCAATGAATTAAATGATCAAGCACAATAAAATTATCTAGGGCGTGAATGAAAATAATGAATTCTGTGAAATCAATAAGCGAGAAATTATCTAGGCAAGAATAAAATCACTTACAGTAAAGCCGATCCTGAAAATAAATCTCTAGCTACGAATTATCTAGGCGTAAGGATAAATTCTCAACGCAAAATAACCCTAACTAAGAAAACCGGAAACCCTAACTATGAACTGCGTCTAGAAATGGAACTGCCGCTTTTTGGAGAGCGGAAGAATGAATGATTGATAGATAACCCTAGAATTGAGAAGTCTCGCCCTTTTATATCCAAAAATAAAACACGCCAATAGCTTTTTAACACTGCATCCGGGACACGTGGCAATCTCTAACTGGAGCAAAAACCTAGTTTGAGTTATTCAGGTCCTCGACTATATGCAGGAGCAGATCGGCGATTGGAAGGTGGAGCTCGGTGAGTTGCTGTGTGGATTGCTGCTGAATCGGCGATGGGAGGCTGCAGCTCGGCGAGCAGTTGGGCGAGGAGGATGCTGCCTCGGCGATGTGGTTGCTGCTCCTCGGCGAGCAGTTGGGCGAGGCTGGAGCTCCTCGGCGCTGGCTGGGCTGGATCGGCGAGGGGAGCTGCTGAAGCTCGGCGCGGAGTGGTGCTGAACTCGGCGATGGAGGTGGTGCTGAACTCGGCGAGGAGGGAGGCTGCAGCTCGGCGCGGAAAGAAGACCCTCGGCGCTGGGGCTCGCCGAGGGGAAAGGGTGCTCGGCGATGGGTGCTGCTGAAGCTCGGCGATGGGAGTGCTGAGCTCGGCGAGCAGTTGGCTGGAGCTCGGCGAGGGAAGCTGCTGTACGCGGGCGAGGAGCGAAGGGAGGCCTCGGCGATGGAATGGAGTCCCTCGGCGCTGGGGCTCGCCGATGGGGGAGCAGGCGCTCGGCGATGGGGGAGCAGGCGCCCGGCGCTCGGGCGAGAGTCTTGGGCAGCCCGACGACGGGTGTGAGCACGCCTCGACACCTTTTTGCTCCAGATTCGTCTGAGTTTAACATTTTTTCTTTTTAGAACCTCCCTGCAAAACATTACATCACCATCACAAACTACTAATAAAATCAATAAAATATGATTCCATTATATAACTATAAATCCCCGAAAATCATAACAATAAGGCATAAATCAGTTGCTACAACAGGAATGGCAAAAGTGTGTACTACACACTAAACAAGCAGGAAAGATACAGGCTGCTGATGAAGCCCAAATATCTAGCCAAATCGATGCCTGCTTCATGAAGATGTTCAATCTTCAGGAAGCAATCAACAAGCCGCTCTTGCGCGCTATCCGAGACGATCGGATTAAAGCAATGCTTTCCGTACAGGGCGGATTACCTGTAGCAGGGGATTCAAGTACCCCTAGCCCAAGTCCTGAGAGGATGGCTTCACAGCCGGATGCTCAAGGAAAAAATGTTGTTAAGGGGTCACACCCTGAATCAACATGTCAACCCTCCACCTCTGGGGTTAAAGAGGAAGAGATCAATCTTAGGCCGATGACAGGCCAAGTTAAGGTTGATACTGATTTTATTGATATTTCTCCTTCTTGGCAGATGTATCAAGACAGGTGGGAGAAACTTCTCACGAGAAAGGGCATTAATCCGGGAAATTGCCGGGTTGATGTTGCAGGAAAATATCCCAGAGTTTGGACGACTCCAGGAGCCAATCCAAACGACGTCAAGGAATGGTATGAATTCGGGGCGTTGGCCTCAGTTTATACTACCTCTCCGGCTTTCACCGAGATCAAGGGTCTACCCAAATGGATCCAAAGAACGGTGTTTGATGCATGGGAGAACAACGAGTCCCTCAAAAGGGGAGATGTTCTGGAATTGTACTTTTTTAGTGCAGCACCAGAGCCAGTCGGAAAAGGAACCTATGAAGCTTTCCACTTTATCAAGCTTCGTAGACCTGACACGGGAGCCCTGAACCGGATCAAAGTTCCCGATTTCCAGGCCTCAATCGTCTCAACATTCAAGGAGGATCAAATCTCCACTAGACGAGCATGGGGTCTATGGGTCTGTCTCACAGAGATGGACAAAATGAAGTCCAGATTTAAATTCTACCAGAGTTCAGATCTGGGAACGTTCCTGGTTAATACCATGACAGGAACTACAACCTCGTTTGCCGAAAAATCCTTCGAGAATAAGAGGCAAACATTGTGGAACAACAGGATAGCGGGGAGCAAAGAAACTCGTCGCAAATTTTGCAACATGGCTCATCTGGGCCATTGGATCGAGAAAATCTGCGACCAATGTTCATCGCAGAAAGAACCAGAATTCGGCAAAGGATTCTTCCCAAAGCCGGATAGGAGGAGGTTCCGGTCTGATGAACATGATGAGCATCAGACTCCAAAGGGAAGAAACCCTCGGGCACCAAAAAAGTAAGGTGGCCGACAAAGCAAAGTGAATCATGTAATTCACAGCAAGGATCGCACCCACAAAAGAAGCGACAAAAGTGGGTGGAATGACAGGAGGACCACTCACCAAACGCTCCAAGACAAATGTGAGTGGAAGGGAAAAGCAGCCGGCCCCTACCAGCATTATCACAAGACGATAAAGCAGGGGTCCAGCACCATGTGATGGCACTTACTAATGTCGGCAATCAAGGCAGACAAAAGAAGGTGGATGTCACATTCAAGATAGCTGGCCACGAAGATAGCATCTGAGGCCAACCACCAAGCAATAATAGAGGGTATCAAACCTCTATAAAAACTCAAGCTCTGGAGAGAAGAAAATCATCCGAAAATCAGAACACATTTTCACACACCACTTCCTCTCTCTAGAAATTATCTTTGTAACTTTTAAATTTTGTTTTCAAAGTTTTTTAATTTTAGTTTTAGTTTCCTTTTATTTTATGTACACAAGTATTGGCTACTATGAGTAGCTAAACAAGTTGTCTCCTCCCTTGGGGAGAATTTTATAAAATAAATTAATTATTATATAATTCCTCTATAAACGCTTAGTTTCATCCAACTATTCCGGTTTAGTAAAAATATTTTCTTCTATTTTTTCAACAAAGTACTGAGTCGGCACTTAGTGAAGGAGGAAGGTTGCAACCATCTCTTGCGAGTGTGTGGTTGGTGCGTGCCGGGTGGGCAGACGAGCCGTAAAATGCAACAAGACTGACTCCTGAAGAAGACCAGTCGACAAAGGTATACTGTTGATTTTATTTAAGAATTATTTTGAAGTTGTACGGAAGCATGTTGGGCTATTATCTGTTTTGCATAATTATAAGAAAAAGATGTTGGGGTTTTTCTGTTTTAATGAAACTTGTGAGGGGTTGTTGATGTTTATAAGTTTTATGAGGGGTTAGATTTATATTTTGAGAATTTGGGTTAAAAGAGTGGCCACTTGTCAACATCTTAGCGGAAGTGCTTTGAAAGCACTCTATGTAGGATATACTGAACCATGAACATAGTATATAAATAGTAAATTATTATCTAAGTTTATTGTTTTGTGTCGTTATCATTGATGTGAAGATGGCAATAACGTTTTTCCTACCTTGGCATTCTTGCCGTGTTTGTCCCGACATGTGATACACGCGACCAACAACGATAAGTTGTAAATTATAATCCGCTGACAACGTGATAACTTTCTAACAACCAAATTAATAACAAGTTACTGCACGTATTCAATAATGAGATATTAAGGTGGTTTATATAAAGAGATAAACCAGATATTTATTGATATATATGTAGAAGAGACGAAGAGTCTTTTCTGAACTACTGTTTTATTCAAAATATTTCAAACCAGTTGCTATCATCGACTAGAATGTCTCCTACTGTCACAATATCGAACAAGACTCATATTTGTATCTTTTTGGTTTTAATAATTTTGATATAACTCTCTTTATTTATTTATTTATTTATTATTATTATTATTTTATTCATCCGTTGTAGCTATGTGAGCCTGATGTGGCCTGCAGGTGCAGGTCGCAATTCAAAATTTTACTTTAACATTTCGAATAATAAGTTTTTTTTTGTTATTAGAAATAAAAAACTAAAATAAAATAAAATTAAAATGTTCATTATCTTCTTACCCCACCCCATCCCATCTTTGCATTATTGCATAGCACACACTTGTCGATTGCAAAATCAAATGAAGTGTGGGATACGGCGGCAACAACGATGAAATTTTAGCTTTAATATTTATTGTTTCAATGATTGAGAATAAATTTGAACTTTTCGGCATAAAACTAACGATTTTGTTAGCTGAAAGCAACAAAAACTAGATTAGAGTAAAAAAAACGAAAGTAAAACTATTGCTAGGATATGTTGAATAATTTGCTAAATATATACAACATGTCACAAATTATATAATGACTCAATTTTAATTATCACTATTATAATAATTATTTAAGTAATTATTTAACTCTATGCTATATCTAAATAGATACAAGAAATCAATTTATTTCTATTTATTTTATTTCCTATCATGCCTTAAGTATAATGTCATATTGCCACAAATTTTTGCGTCAAAATGTGATGGTCTGAATTGACATCTTAAGAATTACCCGAAAAATACGTAACAACAAAAAACTAGTTAGGTAGTTATTTCTGAATCTTTTTGTTTCTAGTTCAATAATTCTTTACAACGCAGTGGATAAAAAAAAATTGAAGCCAGCCCTTGATCATCATAGGAGAAGATATTTAGCTAAAACCTGAAGAATAATTTACAAAATGCAATAAAAAGAAGAAAAAGATTGATACTTATTCTTACAACACAAGGAATGCAGTGTATGATTTAGATTGGGCAAGAATGAATTCTTGGAGTGAAGCAGGTCAAGGGGTTAGAATGGTAAAAAGAAATGAGGCATTTCATTTCATGAGATCCAAGAACACGAAGCCATTCCACAAACTGTGCAGGAGCATGGACGGCAATAGATTCCTCGACCTCGAATATGTTACACCCATCACCACACCAAGAAAAATAAGTGGTAACATTCTTTGTACATTGAAATGCGCCAATGCAAAGGCGACGGAGCTCAATAAGATCGAGCACCACACCGGCATGTATTTAGTCAGAGACGGCAGGAGGAAGCCCCGGAACACGATTTCCTCCCACAGAGGAGCGCATACCACGAGCACCAGTGCGTAGAGAGCCATTGCAATCGGGTCACGGGCCATTATCGACTGCTCCACACTAGACAGAGTGATGGGAGTAGAAGGCAGCACGGGCAACAGATCGAGGTTGAACTGTGAGAGGCGGTTGACCAATGGAAACATGAAGCATCCGAGCAAAACATCAAACATCCAATTCCCTCTTAGGCTGAACTTGAACCAATCGGATGGAAGGGGGCGGAATCGTGACAAGCAGCGATGGAGAATTAGAATTCCAGCTAGGCCTTCAGTCACATCGGTTAGAAGGCTGAATAAAGCTTGCCCTCTAAATGTCAGTGATTCCTTGCTGAATCCAACAATATGAGCTCCAAACGGAATCAACCACGACCCCACAAACCAGAATGACAGTATCCAGAGGAGTGTTACCTAATAGAGCAACAGTATAAGTTTCAACGATCGTTTTTGCTCCTCCCGTTTTAGGCACAGTCCATATAAACATAAACTACTGTTCAGAAACTGTTAAACAGATTTCAAACTAGATTTACGTAACTTTTATGTGAATCTTACCTGTAGGATGGTCTCTGCAGTCCATGGTACACTCCATGGCTTCCCAATCACTTTAAACAGTACATCCACAGCCTACAAAATAAACACCAAATCATAACTTTTATATTTCTTAAGTTCTTTGATATATTTATAACTCGCTCTGTTAATATGTTTAGAGTTCTATCATTATCAAATCTAATTTGGAAAAAAAAAAATAGGAATTTCGGAATTTCTGGGAATCAAAACTTTTTGGTTTATAGCATATTACATTATACATGTACTTCAGATCATCCAGAAGCACCCATATCCCAATATATAAGTAAAACAGCAAGTATGGGTTGTCTAAGAGGGTCTTGGATGTCAAAACTCAAAATGGAAATGAAATTCGAAGTTTGCAATTGAACATCATGACAAATGCACCAGAATTTCATTATTACCCTTCACATTTCCTTAGTTAACGGATTTAGGTAAGATTCTGGGCTTTGACAATTTTATACTCATGCAGAAATAATCTAAACTTGCCAATCCATCCAACATAAGTATCTAAATACAGGAAAGTAGTTGCCCCCATAATAATTGACATCAACTAATATTTTATACTTTACACATGAGAAATAGTTCTTCATATTTGCAATACAACGAGATTGAGAGAAAGATAAAACTATTACATAATACAGATAATATGTGTTCAGGTTCCCAATGTCAATCAACATAACCTGATAATTATCTCCAAGAACCATAAAACAAGGGAAAGGCATCCTAACCTCTTTTAGACTTGTACCCCAACTTCTTTTTTCGACAGTTGGCGAATTAATCTCCGACTTCTCTGTCTCATGCAGAAGCTCACCAGCAGACTCTGAATTTGGAGAATCGGGAGATGATTCTTCATGCCGAAAGCACGAGATCTTCCATTTCTAAAACACAAAGAATCCAAGAGAAACGCATAAAAATAACAATTACATTCATGCTGTACAGAACTAGTTCATAAGTAAATCAAAACCATGCTTAGCAATTACTATTCTCTGCTAAAATAGCTAAGCAAATACACATAGATTGGAAATCAAAACTAAGTTTTATGAGCTTTTTAAATAAAATAAAATAAAATAAAATAAAAAGGAGCATCCATTTTCATAAGAACATACTAAGTGTTCATCTTTCTAGTCTCTACTGCATATTTATATCTGTTCTGGTTAATTCAATACTCAATAGCCTGTATGATCATTCCCAGTTAACTGAATTTGGACATTTCCCCGAGTCTTATGTTGATTTTCTACCTCCATTGAGTTTTATTAACTGAAGCTATTGTCTACCTAGCAATAGCATAACCACAATTGATTAGATGTTTCCCTCAAACAGTTTAAGCTTTGTTCCTTGTAATATAGTACTACTTATATCCATACACAACTAAAAATTACATTAAAATAATCAAGACAATTGTGTACAGTTCCTTCAGGAAGTGGCACAATCTTCTCTTCACAATTTAGTTTTCTCTATCTTATTCATCCACATACTCTATAAGGGGGTGTTTACTTTGCATGATTGAGTATTTTTATCTTCAAGAGTAGGATTTCTTCAATTTCACCCCTTCAATGAAATATGAATCAAGCAAAATTATCTTAAATGATAGAAATAATCAAGGACCTTAGGATATCCCAAAGTTTCAATCCATCAAAGTAAACAAGAGATTAGCCTTACTATTTTTATCTATCAAGACTAATCCTCAAAAGTAAACGCCCTCTAAATGTATATTGAGGTCTTCTCCATTCTTTATGTCAGTAAGAGCCTTAAGAAAACCAATTAAACTGAACCAAATATCCCATCCCACTACCATCAATACAGCCTCCTATGCCGCGGAACACTTAATTCACAACTATTTGCAACCCAAATGTCGAGATTTCCAGCAATGTCAAATCTGAACCATTGAATTTGTAACCCAGACAAGAAACAAATCACTAACATCCAGGGAAAAAGTAGGGTCCAGGCTATTAAGTAGATTAAAGACAGAAAGACTCGCTACAGACTTCTTTACGATATCTAACAACCATAGAAGCTACACAAAGACGATTGTTCAGAGTGGTATTTTTGCAATTATGCAATTATGCAATTATACAGGGGTTCACAGCATAAACAGTGAACGCCACATAGATGATTTTGTAATTTAGGAAGAGACGAGGACTGAGAATTTCTACAATCACCAAAGACACACATCATACAAATTGAATATAATACACGACAAAAATATTATATTGCTGATGAAGATCTATGTTGATGAACATATGTTCTGATAATTTTGATTAATCACCCAAAGACAAACCCACCCCAACCCCCCACCCTCCAGAAAGAAGACCCTACTTACGAATGTATATCAGACTGCTACCGCATCCACTATCTGCAAGTGATATAATCTAAAAAAGGCCCAATTCAAATTAAAACCCGACTAATACAAAACAGCATCCACACATAACAAGATTGTTGCTGTGAGACACATGTGTAACTATGCACAATCCTCTAATTATTGTATACTATTGGTTTTCTATAAGAAGCATCAGTTCAACCACATAAAGTAAGCAACAGATATCCCATACGACCGTTTCAATACTTTGAACAACTTCACCTTAAATCACAGGACGATGTCCATAATCCACGTGTTAACAGATAATCTCACACAAAGACAAATAAATCATATTTTTCTGATAAAACCCACTTCATTCATAAGTCATCAATTTGACGACAACAGTCAATCAAATCACCAAACACATTCAACCACAAATGCCCCATAATTCTCTGCTTATACCCAAAGACTATTTACCTTAGCTGGGAAGCGGCGATGGGTTTCTGAAACCCGAAAGCTCAGCGCGGGAGCAAACAACGATTTATCAGTGAGTTTCGAAGCCCTAAATCTGGGACTCGACACTGAGAGCTGAGGAATTTGAGGGCGCTGAGGTAGAGAGTGAACGCAATTTGAACTCAGCATCAGATTAGTGTTACGCTGGTGATCAAAAGCCCTAAATTTAGGGACGGAGAAGCAAATCGAAAACATGTGTTGGGAGCATTTTGCAGAGCACAGAACCCTAAAAATTTCCCAATATCTTTTGTTGGTTTGTAGGTTAATTCTGTTAACGAAGGAGAATCTATTATTGGATTCTTTTCTTTTTTGTATGGTGGGAAAATAAAAGGCAGCTTGGCAACTGCTTATAACATCGAATTTCTTCTTCTACATTTATTGCGCAAGTTGAAATTTTATTTTTCGTTTTTATTCATTTTCTGCCTTATCAATGAAGATAAAGCCAAAAGGCAATTATAAATTTTGTTAAAAAAATTAGCCATATGAAATGCATTGATTTTGTTGTCTGCTAATCATTGTTTTTATACAAAAGAGAGAAAAAAAATGTTGCGTGATTTTGTATTATCTTCTTGTTGTTTTGAAAAACTTGAAAATGTTGATGCTGAGATACAACTTACGTTTTACTAATTTACTAATTCACTACTACGCGTGCGGCGAAATCGAAATTAAATAATATTTTAAATATATAAATATAAATATTAAATAGAATTAAAATATAAAATACAATTTAAAAATAAAATATCAATTACTCAATAAAATTCTCAATTTATAAACATAACTTTCAACTATATATTAAATATAATGATAATTATAGTTAATCAATGATTTTAAATTATTTGATAATGAAAATTGATATACATATTATTATTATTATTATTATTATAGAGTATTCCGCTTAATAAATAAATATTTTCATACACAAACATAAATAAAAACATTGTAAAATTTTAACAAAGAGAAAGAAAGTAAAATATTTTAAAATCTCAATAACATGTTCGTTTTAAATTCATTTTAATGATGTTTATACCATATAAAGATCTTGTTACGAACTTAAACTTAAAGATGCATATTGAAATTTTCTTCATAAATCAAATTTGACGATATTTAGAAGAAAAAAATTATAAAAAAAGAGAGAAAAAAATAGTAAAAAAATTGATGTGAGAAGAGAGAAAAAAATGGAGGAAAGAAATGATGGGAGATAACTCCTCTTTTATAGTTTATTAGTTTTGCACTCGTGCGATCTATAAATATTAATATACAAATATATAAAAAAGTATAATAAATATAAAAAGACAAATATAATGTATTTAAATATATATATATATATATATATATATACACACACACACACACAATAAAATAATCTCTCCGTTCACCAAAATTATAGTATGATTTAGGGCACAAGTTTTAATAAATAGATTGCGAGATATGTTTAAAGTAAGAGAGAGAGAGATCCACCAAAATTAAGTGGAGAAAGAGACAAATCAAAGTTGATGTGTTAAGTGTTTTTGTAAATATTGACTGTGAATGGATTTAAAATATAATGAGTAGTTTCCAAAATTTATTTATTTATTTTGTGAATAGATGAAGTGATATATTAAAAGATACCTATATAAGACATCATGGAAGACTTACCTATGTACAATATTCTGAGTACTATTTTCATCATCATCCATATACATCATAATTTTCAGACTCAATGATTAGTAACTCTTGATACAGATTGACTTAATTTGTATTAATCGTTATTACATAAGACACGACTAATGAAAATTGCCGACATTGAATTAAACTTTAACAATATTCTTGGATCTGACGGCGTTAACGATAATTGAGGTATTAAAATCTAATGTTCAACATTACGTCCACTTTAAAGTCCCCCCTTTAGAACTTGCAGACCAATAATAATCAATATAATTTCATTACAATTATCTATGTTTCTCAATAGTGTAACTGAAGTTTAAACTTTAAAAAATAATTGATGATTATGTGTTTGAACACCTAATTTCATTTAAAAACTTAGATATGTAAATCTCATCCAACAAATTATTTGTTACTTAAGTCAGATTTACATGCACCATCTGAACTCGAATAATTTTGAGTATCATATTAATTGAAATGGATCAACCACATCCAATGAATGAGCAAGTATAACTCTATCATGTAACTCATAACCATCATCAGTATACAGTGGATAAGTGTTTTACACTATCTCATGTAACAAATCTCCAAAATAATTGAGCAAAATATTACTTGATATTTTAACAACACTATGGTAATCATTTAAATCATAAATAATTTAAAACAACACAATAACCATCCTTTAAATCACCAGTGATATCCTTAAAATAATACATGAAAAGAAAATTCAATAAAAATATTCC
>NW_026651533.1:0-10000 GCF_028751815.1 Salvia miltiorrhiza
ACCCTTACTAATAATTCTTTTCCATTGTTTAACCAAACACTCAATAAAAGTAATTGTTATTGTTACCATTCCACTCCTTATTTGATTTCGTTCCCTTTCTATTCCTCTACTTGAACCAAACGAGCACTTATTATGTTTTAAACTTAAAAGTGTCAAAGGTTGGAAGATAAAAAAAATGTTAGAGTATGGATACTTTGACATTATGTAGACGGTAACAGAGACAGTAACAGAGACAACTGATAGTTAAGGTGTTACCAAATCTATCAGATTTTATATTTTTTAGGATAAGCGCAAATCTCCTATTTGAAGTATAATTGTTGTATGGATATACTTCTTATCAATCAGATACCTCACGAATTTATTTAGCACCATATGATTGGACTCTTAATTCTTAAAGAATAATTATCAGATTAATAGATCAAGATCATCCAAACAGAGTACTCATCAAGCTATAACACATGTTTTCATCTACGGTCAGGAAAGGATCAATTTGGGCTACAAGATAAGATTGGAGCTTTGAAGTCTATAAAATGAAGCCATATATCATTCAACATGGCTGGGGAAATTGGCGCTCAACAGCCCTCACGATGTAGTCGAGATTTCTTGTTCCTGCTAGGTATCTCCCCAAATTGGTACCATCTGTAGTACTTTCTCTGATACTGTACATTTATTCATACTAGCAGAAGAGTGTTTGTGAGTTATACACTTGAGCGTACATTGTAAAAGAGATATATACTCTTCTTTATTGTTGATTCTTATTTCTCGAGGGATTATGTTTCTTCGGTGTTCACCCTATGAAGTTAGTCGTTGTTTAGCTTTCAGTTATTCACCGTTGGTGAGGTTTTGGGAAGATGTAGAGGCTAGGTAAGAGAGAGCCTTTATTGTGTAAGTCCTTTGTATATCTTAACTTCATAGTGGATAATTTTTCCCTAGGCGAGGCCCCCCAGACGTAGGTTGTTTAACCGAACTGGGTTATCATTCTTAGTTTTCGATACTGTGTTTGTTACTGTTCTTGTTACACTCTTCGTTACAGTATCTGCATAAGTACTCACATTGATTATTACAACACATCTCACCACATGTTTTATGAATTAGTCATTCTTTCAGTACTCTATATGTTGTTATATTTATAAAAAAAAAAATACATGTATTAAAAGCAACTTATACAAATATGATATACTCAAATAAAATAATTAACCTTTATGTTTTACTTTAACTGGAAATGCCAAAAACACGATCGGAGCACAATAAAAAAAATAATTAAATTACATGGAACTTACATTATAAAAAATTGCGGCCCTAACGATCGAAATTTTGGTCGTTGTTCCCCTGAAAACGATCGTTAATCGTAATCGTATTAACGACCGAATTAACGACCATTTTCCTTGGTCGCCGTTTGCATCGTCGTTCAGGGGAACAACGATCGTTTTTTTCAACTGTTAAACTAACGACCAAAATTTTATTTTTAAACGCCGAATTTTCGGTCGTACAAAAAATATTATTTTTTATTTATTTTTAATGATCAAAAATTAAAATAATAAAAAATTAATATTATCATTAATTTGTTTTAAAAAGAAAATATTATTGTTGAAAAATAACAATTGATTTTAAAATATTTTCAATAATTAAAAATAAGAATAAAATATAAAATTAATTAAAAAATAATTAATTATATAATTCTTGGGATCGCAAAATCTAAAGCTGCTGCCTATCCATTCTACGGTGATGAATGAGAAGAGATTATATGATAAAAAGAAATTGTGCTGCAGCTCTATCAAAAAAGTCTGGCCAAATCCCATAATAGTGTAATATTCTATTACCACTTCTTTTTATGAAAATAGTTATTTAATGAGTTTTCAGTTATAGGAGATTCCCCACTATGAAACATTTTCTTAATATATGCATCTCCAAAAGTTGAGATGAGACTTGGGACCGGACAAGTTCCATGATCATACTCTACACATGTAAGAATAATTTTACTACTAACCTTTGACTATTCCCCCAAGCATACATGTTATCGTTTTCGACACTAAGGAAATTGGTACTTTCTCTATATACTAATATAGCGAATACAAAAGTAGAATATTAATATAGATGAATTTTATCGATCGAGGTTATTCAATTAGTTTTAGCGAGCCAAAAATAACTCAATAATATATTTAAAAAGTAAAATAAAGAAAATAAGGTGTGTCAAGATATTTGAAAAAAAAAAATATGAGTTGGGCTCTTGTATAGTCAAATGGAGTACAATACATAGGTAGAGGTGGCCAAAAAAATCAGAACCGAGAACCGAACCGTGAAATCGGACCATCCGAGACGGTTCCAGAACCGGAACCATGTTAGACGGTTCCGAACCGGAACCGGAACTGGGTTCGACCGATTCGGTTACGATTCCAAGTTTACAAAACCGGCGGTTCCCGATTCGAAATCGGAACCCAACCATGGAACCGCCAAACCGCCAGGAACCGCCCCTAGAATCGGCGGTTCCCGGTTCGAACCGTCATTTTTTAAAAAAATTTACTATATTTTGAAGTGTTGTGTATGAAATGTAAATAATGTTGAACCATTTATTTAGGTTATAGATGGTTGATGTTTAGTAAGAATTAGATGTGAGAATGACGAATGAGGATTGACCATTTTATTTAGATTGTGAATGGTTTAAGTTTAGTAAAAATTCAATGTGAGAAATGGGAATCATGTGCATTGAAAAAACATAAGTTCATGTGCTTCTCTTATATTCTTTACTTTTATCTATCTCAAATTCTTATTCCCATATCGAATTTACACTAAACTTCAACCCTTTACAATCTAAATAAAATGGTCAACTCTCGTTCCCACATCTAATTCATACTAAATTTCAATCATTTACAACCTAAATAAATAGTTCAACATTGTGTACATTTTATAAACTTCAAACCAACACTTTAAAACATAAAATAAAAATAAATAAATAATATAAAATATAAAAAAACGGTTTCATCTTTTGGAATCGAAAACCGTTGGTTCACGGTTCGAATCGAAATCCTGACACTATATTTTTGGTTCGGTTCCAATTCTCGTTTTTGGAACCGTGGAACCGGTGATTCCGGTCGGTACCGTGGGCACCTCTGTATATAGGATCATTTGAATAGTCACTTTTCTTCGGGATAATTGTAACTTTTGTCAGAAAATAAACGAATAATTATCATTTTTTAAGACTAATTGTTGATTTTTATGCACATGAGCTTTTGTCTCATTTTCTTTTAATGTAATTCACTATTCAATACCTTTCGAGATGATCAGGCATTCACCTTTTTTCCATATCGTTAAACAATTCCCATCACGAAACTGCGAATTCTTGGTAGAATATATCATATACTAGTGTTATACCCGTGCTTCGCACGGTACGAATATTCATACGTATTTGCGAAGTATAGTAGTAGTACTATAGAATTGTAAAAATATATATTAAGTGATATATACAAAACATAATAGAAAGAAATTAAAGAAAATTAATAATTTATATTACATAATACAAAAAATAGGAATTAAAATAATAAAAGACTTTCATATCATACAATTCATATTAAAAGACGACAGCACGACACAAATATAATGATATACATAGAATATTAAATTAGTGATAGTGACTATATCTCTTTAAAAAATAAATAAGAGACAATTTGTTATTTTCATATATTTCTTAAAATTATTAATTTTTACGAATTAAAATAGTAAAAATTAAGTCCAATTTCAATATTAAAATATAGAATAAAATAACATGTTTCCTTAAGATCAACAACATTTTTTCTTAAGTCCCCAAGGGGACTCCAAGCGGTGCGACCTCCTGGTTGTGAACTGTGAGGTCTCGGGTTCAAATCTCATTGCTCTCCCTCTCCAACTCCCCTAAGTCAAAAAAATAAAATAATAAATTTTTTCTTAAAACAAAATTTAAAATATAGAAAAAATAAAACACGCACAGACTTATAACATCAATAATTCTACATTATACTAAATAAAGTAATTAAAAATTTGTTAATTTGCAATTAACAAATCTTTATGTTGTACATATATTAAATTTGCAAGTACACGTGTTTATCATCTATTTTTATTATGGCAAAATATAAATTAATCTTGTATTTGTATTACCATTTTGCAATTAGACGTACTATTCTCCATGGTTTTTGTCACTTTTTTACAAAACATCATTACTATAACTTTCCACAATATGGCTAAGTAAAAACATTCAATACCATAATGTTTTTAAATATTTTTAAATTATGTTTACAGTAATAATACATAAATATGCACCTCATAAAGAGATGCCATATGCGCAATACAAAGGGATATACTAATTTCATATACTAACAATTAATAAGATTAATGAATTTTTGGTACATTTAATGATGTAGTAACTAATAACAGCCCATTATACTTTCGATAATGAAGCTAATAAATATACTAATTTGACAATGAAATAAGGAGATGCAGATTAATGTAACCTATACTTAAGTTGGAATAAAAATTATTTCAAAATATATAATACCATTGAACTTTTTTATTTAGGTGCATAATTATGATAAAATTATCTTAAAAACTACAACAAACAACATAATCTAGTCGTGGTCTCTTCCATTAAACAAAGTAGTCAAATATAAATTACAAATTTCGAAAAACTTCTTTATAAACTACATTATCAGTACTATTACATTCTTCATCACTATCACCACATACCAATATTTTCAAACCTTGTCGACTGGTGACCCTTGAGATAGCAACATAAAGTTGACCATGGCTGAACACAGGTTTCTTCAAATACAAGCCCACATGTGCCAATGATTGTCCTTGACTTTTATTAATGGTCATTGCATATGAAACAACCAATGGAAATTGTCGTCTTTGAAATTTGAAAGGCAATCTTATATCAGAAGGTATCATATTGAGCCTAGGGATCAAAACTAATTGGCCAACATTGTGACCACTTAGTAATTTTCCCTCCAACATATGAGAACCCAACCTTGTAATCACAAGTCGAGTGCCATTACACAACCCATTATGATGATCAATATTTCTCAACAACATTACTGGAGTCCCAACTTTCAAGAACAATTCATGATTTGGTAAACCAGAACACTTCAAACTATTCAAAAACTCAGGAGTGTGAATATCGTTGATCAAGCTGCTACCTGAATCAGATCTGCAAGAACTGTTTGAGCTAAAGTACATTTTACCATCTCCACCCCTGAAATTAATCATGTATTCATTAATGGAATGAACTACATCTAAAGTAGGAGCAAGTATTGCCCTATTATCCAAGTAAGACAAATCAGAGTTATCACTATGGAACAACGGATATGTGCTAGATACGATAGTTCTTAACGGATCATCATTACTCTTAAGCACAATATCGTCAGGTAATCTAATCACAGAAACACCATCACCACAACTCCCAATTAATCCATCTCCAACATCAGCTATCCAACTCGAAAATTCTTCCAATTCAGTGGCCATATTCTCAGACACTTGTCGTAAACGCATATTCTTTGTCAACCTCAACACTTTGCAACTGTTCCAAAGGTAAGATGAATTGATCGTTGCATTAACTATATCATGCCTATTACCTTTAGGGATAACAGGTAATATTTGCCGAAAATCACCACCAAGTACAACAGTTTTACCACCAAATGGCACATCTAACCTTGATTCATCACGAACTCGCATTATATCACGAATACTTCTGTCTAATGCTTCAAAACAATACTTGTGCACCATAGGAGCTTCATCCCATATAATAAGCTTTGCCATCAAAATTAGCTCTGCCAACGGACTTCCTGGTTTTATATTACACATAGAATCCTCATTAATACTAATAGGAATCTTGAAACGTGAATGCGCTGTTCTTCCACCTGGCAATAACAATGAAGCAATTCCACTTGATGCAACATTCAAAACAATTTCCCCCTTTGAACGAATAGCAGCAGACAATGACTTCCATATAAAAGTTTTTCCAGTTCCTCCATACCCATACACAAAAAATATACCACCAAACTCAGATTCCACTGAAGTCATAATTGTATTGTAAACTCCATGCTGCTCATCAGTAAATTTCTCAAGATATTCAAGATGATCTTTAGCCAATTGTTCACGATCATATGCTAACTCATCATAGATCAACCTATCATTGCTCATATCCAAGAATTCCGAAGATGGAAATGGCATTGTTTCAAAATCACGCAAACTCTTACCAAGCTCACCCAATAACTTCTCAATTTCAACCAATGTAAAATTTTGAATTTCAATATCTGTAAGCTTCAAATCTACACAAAAATATTTCCAAAATAAAAGGAATTAGTTGCAAAATAATATAGAATTACATTTAATAGATATACTTATAATTCATATTATTTTAATATTTTTCATCAAAGTACACTTTTGAAACCTATCCTAAACAGACGGTACACTACATTTGCACAAAAAATATCTTTAATTACGCTACATTTTTACACACTTGCCAATAATATATATATATATATATATATATATATATATATATATATATATATATATAGGGGGTCGCGCCAATGAGACCCCCTAATTTTAATGAGATCTAGAGCACGATCTGGTGCGTTTATTTTATCAATCCTATGGCTGATATTGTATCTGGAGGGAGAATTTTTTTCACAGGTTTCGAATCCTAGAGGAACCAAAAAATTTTAAGTTTTGTTATTCAACAGTTTATACTGCATTGTTCATCAGTATATACTGCCTTGTTGATCAGTATATATGTCTTATTCATTACCAATTATTTAAATTTTATTTTTCATCAGTATATACATTTTGTTCGTTAGATATACGTCTTGTTCATTAATATTATATGTCTTATTCATTATCCTTAGTGTTTCACGAAAAATAGGGGATCTCACTGGAGCGCGCCCATATATATATATATATATATATATATATATATATATATATATACAAACAAATATATATACATATATTTAAATAGAAGTATTACAGGCAGACATACTTGATGAAAAATGAATTGCATATGATACTAAACTTGATACCAACAAATATTATTTAGCTTACTAAATAATAAAATATTATAATATATATTTTTTACAATCACCATATATATCCCTATTTTTAATTAATGCGTTCACTTATAGATCAATTTTAAATGATTGAATTATGTTTCAATATTTTTAAAATATGGAATTCTATTTATGCTATCAAATTATATATCAATAGTTTAATTATTCCACTTTTATAAGTCATTTTTCAATATATAATATAAAAACATACCATATATTTTCAATGTATATACATTCACATATTCATATAAATTTACTCATTATTATCACAAAAGGAGTGCTTTAACTAATAACAAAGCATCATAAAAACATACCTGGATATCGTAATACCAATCTCTGTTGATATAAGATATCATCGCCTAATAAATTCCAAGTACTGCTCCACACATTTTCAGGCCGACTCATGGAACTTGAAGTAAGCAACGTCACAAATAACCTTCTCAAAGATGAAGCAGAAGCCCAATTACTTGCTTCAACAATCCCATCAATATATTCTTTATCATCTTCTAACAAACCCAAAGCATAGCAAGCCTCACGAAATGTTGAATATTGTACACCATTTACACATCTAATATCCTCATAAGAAGTCGCACCTCGAACAATATTCAACAAACATCTTAAGTAAAATGATTCACCCGAACCTGGTGGAACATAATACAATCTACCTATAGAAACTCCTTGTTTCCTTGGTTCCCATCTCCGATGATTTTCCGTAATTTTCCAAACAAATTTTGTAGGAAATTCAGGATATGTAAACTCCTTAGCTTCTGCATACATTTTGTTTGCTTCAAACCAACCTAAGAACATACTTTCATGAATAGTTTCCCTATTCAAAATATTTTCAAGCCGATCTGCCTCTGAAAATATAACCGCATGCTCACCAGGTAAATGGTAACTCAATCTCTCCACAGAAGGTTTTTTGTATTGGATTTCAAATCCAAATACTCTCCAAGCAGCTTCACATGGTGAGATGTATCTACAATCATAATACTGATTCACCTCATCTATGCCCCTCCCTTCATCATCTTCTTCGCTTGAATTATAAAATGATGCAGTAACACGATCATTGCCTTTATTAATATACTTGAATAAATACTTGATCGATCGTGATTGATTACACCATTCTACATTAATATGAGCACCATACTTCAAAAGCAAACCACGATTGTGAGGCACAACATATCTATTGTCCAAAGATATACCATTCTTCAATATAACGCGCCCATTATTCCGCCTTCTATATACAGGATATCCGTCATCATCAACAGTTGTTGCATCAACATATTTCTTTGGAAAATACTTCGTACAACGACCATTCATCATACACGGCGATGAAATTCTGAGGGCACCACATGGACCATGAACCATGAATTCTTTAACAGCTTCATAATATTGAGCATCATCTATTGGATCTGGAATTTCCGCTGAAATGATCTTATCTATATCTTCAGCATCAGGATGTTTATCCTCTTTTGCCATAAATAGCAAAATATGCGCATGTGGCAATCCTCGTTTTTGGAATTCAATTGTGTAAACAACTAAGAAAAGAAAGTTTAATTTAGAATATATATTGAATTCATGAAAATATATGTATAAAGAAAATAATCTATATAAATACCTGCTCGGACCACACCGAATACTCGATCATTGCGAACACTATGAATTAGATTGTCTAACTTTATTTTGAAAACTCTGGAAACTATATCGGGCCGATCCTCTGACTTTAGACCTTTAGCATCAAGATATCTAACTAACTCTGGCCACTTTGGATTGCAAGTAAAAGTGATAAACAAATCCGGATATCCAGCCCAACTACAAATAGTCATAGCATCTTGGTAATTTTGAATCATATATCGTGCACCACCAATGAAAGAAGACGGCAAAATCACTCGTTTTCCCTGCATAGCTGGATCCCTCTCACCTCGTATCAAAGCATCTGCTAAACCTTTATACATATCACATCGCAATTTATTTTGATTATAACGAAAAAAGTTCAATCTACCAGCTTCCACCATAGTGTAACTATCAACAATAAACTGCTGAAACAAACGTCGACAATAGAACAATATAGAAAATTCTCCACGTCTTTCATGCAATCGATAGGCCAAAAATTCCTTCACACTTATTTTCTTCCGCGAAAATTTGCTTTCTTCAACACCCTTTGCAAATGGAATGTCACATTTATACCCATCTTCTCCATATGGAAACAACAATGGATATTGTAATGCAAGATACGATGGATGAAGCTCATTAATTCGTTTCAATTTTCCACTCTTGAACTCAATAACAATATCTCTATTGCCCATTGAATCATCTATGTCTCCAACAATAAGTGCAGCTACTTCGGACGTAGACGGCAAATTATAAGTTCGAGCATCTTTCCCTCTTTCACTAATCAATCTCAATTTCACATCTGGCTGGATTGCATCCCTTAATCGATCCTTAGCCATCCTAAATGACTTCGCCAACACATTTTGTTCATCAAGCATTGCTTGCAAATCACGCACAATTTCAGTATGTAATTCATTAAAATTTCCAACATCCCTGAAACAATATTAAAATACTATAAATATAAAGTAATTACATGTATAAAATATTGTAAAAAAAAAACCACAAATGAAATAAATTACCTCACTGAAAGTATTCTATTGTGAACTTCATTATCTGTGTCATAGATATACAACTGCGCAAACTTTGGAGGACAACCTTCCATAGGCATCAAACTACCAATGAGATGATAGTTTTGCCCATGCAATCGAAAAATCGGAGGGGTATTGCCTTGATTTATCGAGTGATCAATTTTACCACCCATTGATGTGAATCCAAACATATTATTATAAGATCTAATATTTTGGAGATAATGCTTACTTTTGGCATTATTTCCAAAAATAAGATCATATAATACTTTTGGCGGACACATAGCT